>NC_089779.1:13149832-13152332 GCF_040412425.1 Macrobrachium rosenbergii
TGACTAAAAAATCAATAGAAAATTAATAAACTTCTTTTGATTTTTTTTGGTTAAATTTATGGCTGCCGAGTTGACCCCTTTTGCCCTGCTTGTCGCCAAATACGGCGTTTCTCTTTGGCTTTCAGTTTGTGCATTTTCTTCCCGGTCAGATATTGTCTCATATTTCACAATTCCTTTTTTTTACATATATATTTTTCCCTATTATCTTTTCAGTGTCTTCTGTCGTCATGTGATTCAGACATACCCAAAAAGAAATCATATCTCCTCGGTTGATGTCACGCCTTGTGAAACCTTTTCATATTTATTTAGTTTTTTTCCGTGTTCACTATGTCATATTCATTTTTCTTATCCAGGCTTGAACGGTTTCAGTACAGTCATTGCTTTCTCTCTCTCTCTCTCTCTCTCTGTCTGCAGTATGACATTCACGTTTAGCATTCCAAAAGGATCTGATATCAAAACACAAATTTTCAATTAGTGCCACGCAGTCCACAAGGACTGAATGAAAAAGTGCCGAAATGGCCCTGGGCACCAACTCTGTAAGTAGATCGGTGGTCTGGGGTCTCATATTACACCATACCAGCTAAAGACACTGTAGATTTTTAAAGTACTTCAACAACTGGTGTCGATCGAATGAAGAAATTTTATTTATTTATTCACTTTTGTATTTTGTTTTACCGCTATCAGAATTTCCTCCTTAGGGTGTGATTCGTTCTTAGTAGTTTTTTGCCACTGTATTTCTTTGGGCTGCAGGGGAATTAAATACTTTATTATTATTATTATTATTATTATTATTATTATTATTATTATTATTATTATTATTATTATTATTATTATTATTATTATTATTATCGACGTTTTCTGTACCTTGGATTCTTTCGTAAGATGAACTTTATGGTTGAACGTTTCCGCAAGGAATGACTGCTCTGTAGCTTCAAACGCGGTTTCATTTTATATTGCCCTGGAATTATATATGTTTTCTCATAACAGCCCTAACTCGTTGAAGGGTCACATGCGATATTGGTCAGGAGACCCCAAGGGTGCATCCACACTATAGCAAAACATATCGAAAACACACGTCGACAACTTATCGCATACACATTGCAACTGAGATGAATATAAGTCAACATCTTGGTGGCATCGTTCTCCACTGACGGTCGTGAACTTGTCTGTAACCTGTTTGTGATATGTATGCAATAAGTCTCCGGCATTTGTTTATGACATGTTGTACATTAGTGTGAACGCACCCTAAGATGCTGAGGAATCCCAAGTTGTCAAGCGTGTAAGAAAATGATGTATCTGATCGTTCGAGTAGTTCAGTCTGCTATGAGACTTTTTTCGTTTTCCTTGATTCTTGTAGATTTTCGGCTTTTAAACGGCTTAACTGGCGCTTGAAAACGAACTCTGTACTCAAGGCCAAGAGGCCCAAGGTCTGCTCACTTTCCCCCCAACCCCCCATGTAGGCGGAGCTTTGTTTACCTCCTTATTGCGTCAGCAGATGAATTGCCGTAATGAGCAGGTACCTCTAAAATACGTCATCGCCTGCGCAGTTACCCTAGATGGGAGGCGACTCCGCCCAATTGGGTAGACCTTGTCTCTCTTGACCTTGTCTGTACTGACCTGTATTCGACGTGCTGGTTCTAGCAGGATTCCGACCAAATCCGTTTTCTCAATTTCGTACTTAACTGAATTTTTATTTAATATTTTCATTTAGTAAAAGATAACTGTGAAATGGTTAAAATTCTCGCAATGGAGGCTTTAAGATAAAATCTATTGTTAGTTTGATTTCGCTTGTAATGTTATGAGAGTAGAACGTTTCCGAAAGCAGAATGGGATGTCCCGTCTTCAGAAATACAGATCTTTCAAGTTCTAAGTTACTAAGTATGGTGAGGGCTAAGACATTATGAACATTATTTTTCCTAATGATCAGAATTGAAAGTCAAAAGTATTATGAACATTATTTTTCACAATGATCAGAATTGAAAGTCTAGGGTATTATGAACATTATTTTTCACAATGATCAGAATTGAAAGTCCAGGGTATTGTGAACATTATTTTTCATAACAACGATCAGAATTGAAAGTCCAAAGTATTATGTTTATCATATTGATCAGAAAAGAATGTCCGTGTGTGACAACCGAAAGAGGTCCAGTGCAGCCCGAATTTCTTCGGCCACTGAATAAAAGCACTTGAGAGAGAAAAGACATAAATATGTTCTTGGAATTCTGCCTTTCTTCCTGCTGCCGAGAGAATTCGGGAAACCTGGGAGAATGGGGAGAACTGCGCGTTGTATTGGTGAATGGTGCGGTAATAGGACTAACACATCGGTGAACATTGAAGTTGAAAATATTTATAAAAATTTTCACGCTTGCTTTGTGTATTTGTGTATGCGCACAGGCGCGCATTGCATGTATGTATGTATACATATATATATATACATGTATATATGTATATATATGTATTTGTATATATATATATATATATATATATATATATATATATA
>NC_089779.1:13157332-13182332 GCF_040412425.1 Macrobrachium rosenbergii
TCGAAAGTATTAGAATTAGAGTTCTCTAGGAAGCTAACCTGTGCCAGGTCACTGACTTATAGAGGGCCGGACTGACAGGTCAATTACTAGATGTCCCCGGATGGAAACTCGTGGGTCAAAGACGCAGATTAGGATAGAGAGAGAGAGAGAGAGAATTGCTGTTAGACTGCAAGGAATTGCGCCTAGAATTTGGAATAGCATTTGAGCTATGCTTCTCGGGCAAACATTCATTCTCAAAATGAACTAAATTCATATGAAAGAATATTCGTAGAGATAACTGAACAACTTACGTTTACTGTTAGATTTACATGAAAAATATCTTTACAAAAAGATGTACTGAATTATTATTAATATTATTCAGAAGAAGGAGAATCCTACTCATAGGGAACAACCCCACCAAAGGGGCCATTGACTTGAAATTCAAGCTTCCAAAGAATATGGCGTTGGGTAAAATGAAAACTAATAAGGTGTTGGTTAGTGCCGTCAGTGCACCTCATGCGGTGCGCTGTAGGCATTACTTAAGGTTCTTTGCGTCGTGCCTTCGCCCCCTAGCTGCAACCCCTTTCGTTCCTTTTGCTGCACCTCCTTTCATATTCTCTTTCTTCTACCTTACTTCCCAGCCTCTCCTAACAATTGATTCATAGTGCAACTGCGAGGTTTTCCTCACGCCTTTCAAACCTTTTACTGTCAATATCCGTTTCAGCACTGAATGACTTCATAGATCCCAGTGCTTGGCCTTTGGCCTAAATTCTATACTCAATTCACTTCAAAATGAAGACTATTATTGTCTCTCTACCAGACACGATATTCTTGTATTCTGAGTCGACCAGAGAATGCGAAGAAGAGGAAGAGGAGGAGGAATAAAGGTGTCAATGATGCAGACACGAAGATCTGGGAATAAAATGCACTGGGGTGGAAATGTGCGGTGTAAGATGGGGACAGATTAGCATAACTTTGTAAGGAGTGAGCGATGGCTAAGGAGGTGGTAAGGCGCTTTGCGCCCGGTATTGAATCACTCGTGTCTTCGGGGATGAATTCAAGGTCACGCTTATGGTCAAATACCTCGATTTTTTTTTAACCTTTTTCTTATTTAGAATTGTACAGTATCTCTTTAGGGAATCCATCTCGAGTTGGTTCAGTCCATTTTGATTAGGATTCTAAATTGATGGAATTTTTTTTTTTTTTTAAAGAAATTTGTTAGGTCCCCATATTTCTTATGCTCTGTCTGCATCTTTCCAAAGTAAATGGTTGAGAAGAAAGTGCCCAGTACTGGATTGTTAGAGGGCAGATGATTAGATAGAGCTGTGGTGTTTCTGTTGGTGAAGAGAGGTGTGAGAAGGACAGGCATCTTGGATGGCGTGACATGTATGAGCATTATAACTTATAATAATGCTCGATGGAGCCATACAGTATGAGTAGCTTACTCTGATGATATGATTTTCAATGGGACGTGGCAATGCCAACACTCTCAATATGGGGGGTTGTGCTGTCAGTGCGCCTCAGGCGGTGCACTGTAGGCATTACTTCGTGGTTTTTTTAACGTCCCTCCGGCCCCTAGCTGCAACCCCTTTCGTTAATTTCACTGTTCTTCCGTTCATATTCTCTTTCTTCCAGCTGACTCTCCACCCTCTCTAACAATTGTTTCGTAGTGCAACTGCGGGGTTTTCTTCATGTTCCACCTTTCAAACCTTACTGGCGATTTCCGTTTCAGCGCTGAATGACCTCATAACTACCAGCGCTTGGTCTTTGGCCTAAATTCTATATTCCAATTCCTACGACAGAACCAGCACTGGGCATTCACTTGCTCAGACTTCACCCTACACAGTTTAAATACCATCAGCATTGGACCAGTGATTATCTTAGAATTTGAACCATTCTGTACCGCAAGCTACTGGCGTACAGAACCTGTCATGATAATCTGTAGGAAGGTTAGACTAACGGCGCACAGAATCTTTTGCAAGTGTCCTTTATCGCTCAGAGTGTCTGCAAGCTGTTCTGTTGAAGGGGACGATAACAGACATTCATACAAGATTCTGTCTGTGTGGAAGTCTGTATCGATATCTTCAGTCGTTACACTTTATACTGAATAACTAAACATACATATAAAAGTGATTATGAGTACATCCAAAATGCCAGTACGTACGCGTGAGAAGAACTGTGGCAGGCTATTTATAGACAAAATCTGCTTAGGCCAGAGAAAAGGATAATTAGTTTTTTGTCTTCTTTGGCCATGCAATGCAAGTATTTCTCCCCTTCTTTGTCGCATCACGTTTATTGAGCACTTTTCTTTAATAATCTTCCACTTTAGTTCATTAACGAAAGTACTTCTTCTTCTACTACTGCCGTTGATAAAGCTTTTATTATGAAAACTATACTTCTTTTATGTTGTGAGCGTTTATTAATGACAAGAATTCTTTTTTTTAGTTAAACCGCATTTGAAGGTTCTATGTTATGAGCTTTTATTACTGAAAGTAATGTTTTTAGTTAAACCGATCTTGAAGGCTCTTATATGTTATGAGCTTTTATTACTAACAGTAATGTGTGTTTTTAGTTAAACCGATCTGGAAGGTTCTTATATGTTATAAGCTTTTATTATTACTAACAGTAATGTTTGTTTTTAGTTAAACCGATCTTGAAGATTCTTATATGTTATAAGCTTTTATTATTTTACTAACAATAATGTTTGTTTTTAGTTAAACCGATCTGGAAGGTTCTTATATGTTATAAGCTGTTATTACTAAAAATAATGTTTTTAGGTAAACCGATCTGGAAGGCTCTATGTAATGAGCTGTTATTACTGAAAACAGTGTTTTTAGTTAAACCACTCTTAAAGGTTCTTATACGTTTTGAGCTGTTATTACTAAAACCAAGGTTCTTGTATATGTCGCTGTTCCAAACTTAGGCACTTAGAGTTATTTTGAGTCTTTCAGATTGTTCTTTTAGATAAAGTAATAACACGTTAATTTTGACAGTCTATCCTTGGGCCGAGCGATCACACGCTTTTCGATTCATAGGTTCAGATTTCACAGAATTGGCAAGGATTGAGTGATTGATTATGGTTGCTCTAACTGGCGTGACAACAATTTGGAAAGACGAGATTGGTGTGGGGGGGTGAAGGGGGCGGGGAAGCATCTAGAGTGGAACATAATGTTTTTGTTATTGATACAACTGAAATTCTAAGTTACTGCGTTTGTTCCACTGGTATTTCTTATCTTTATCCAAAGACGCTTTCAGACTGATTTGTTGTCTTTCCTTGTGATAAAAAAATCCTTCTTTTATCATTTATCAAAAGTCAAGTATCCTGGGAAGGGGTGATCAATCATTGTCTTCTCTCAAGGCCGCGTGACGTCGAAAATCTTTTAGCAATTTCCCGTGTGTTACTAATGACCGAATTATCTGCGAAGATTAAGGACATTCATTATCATGTCGATCTCTCTCTCTCTCTCTCTCTCTCTCTCTCTCTCTCTCTCTCTCTCTCTCTATATATATATATATATATATATATATATATATATATATATATATATATATATATATATATATATATATATATATTAATAACAGGACCTCATTGAAACTGGATGGTATCTAGTGGAGATATTTATTCAGGAAAAGTTACAGGCTTTCCATGGCAAACTGTCCTCATCTTCTGGTACTGAGGACAGTTGGTCCTGGAAAGCTTGTAACTTTTCTTGAATAAATATCTCCGCTAGATACCATCCAGATTAAATGAGGTCCTGTTATTAATTGTATTAATGCACAGAACAAATATGTAAGTGATAAAGTTCATATATATATATATATATATATATATATATATATATATATATATATATATATATATATATATACATATGTACATACATACATACGATTTTTGTCGCTTGCTCGGGACTTATATTAACAAATACTAAGTCTTGAATATCATTTATTATGTAATTCACTATGCCTTCGAAATTACTTATAATCAAGTGCCATTATATTTGATAAGTACTTCTGCCTCGGCCTGGATTCGAACCTGGGACTCTGATATATGTATATATATATATATGTGTGTGTATTTTCACTATGTTTACCTCGTGCATGTATATTGTCATAAACCCATATTAAATCATGTGCTTGCATGCTATGTATGCATGATATGTTTACATTTACAGGAAAAAAGTGTCAGAGTGCGGTTTTATCACACAGCTCAAAGTGGTATTTCTGACCGCTAATTCCAGTTTCACGCAAGAGTTATAAATTTAGAGCTGCTTTGAGAGGAAAAGCCAAAAATCTGCCTTTGAAATGAATGAGCTTTATTCCCAGTTTATGGAATTTGCATCATTACCAACATTATCCAGGCTTAGGGCCCCTGTTCCCCTATTCGGTATTCAGAATTCATATCCTAATGTTGGCCCGGTCTAGTAGCCCAAGAGATTAGTATTGGGTATTATTGGCAAAGGCTTCCCCTTCCCAAAGGAATTGTTAGATGTAGGGAAGAGGGAGAAAGGGCAAGGGAAGAGAAGGGGGGGGGGGAGGTTTAGAACATGCTTTGAAAGACCAATATATCCCCTTTCCGCCCTCCCCCCACCACCTCTCTCTCTCTCTCTCTCTCTCTCTCTCTCTCTCTCTCTCTCTCTCTCTCTCTCTCTCTCGGGTCCTCGACTGAATAGCTACTAGCTACCCATTCGATGCGAGGTGGAATCCAGCGGCCGCATTGATGGATTGCGCGCTGCTCGTATTGGTGGATTGCGCCGAACGCCGCCGGTTTGCATTTACAGCCGAAACAAAAGGCGCCTCTCGAATTGAATTCGCCCGGCCGCTCGTACGCTCATTCATTCCGATTTCTTAAGAGTTGCCGCATCGTTCCGAATCGTAAGTTTTACGATGCACCTTTTCCCTTGATTAATATGATTCATTGGTGTACAAGCTTTGAGAATTTGAATGATTATTTTGGGTGAGGGCGAATATTTTGAGAGTTTGAGTTATTATTTTGGGTGAGGGTGAATATGATGGTGACAGGGGCGTTTGGGAATTTCGGGGTTTCAGAGAGGGGCGTTGGGGGGAATGGGATAAATGAAATGGAATATTCAGGTTATAAATAAGGCTGCTTTTGAAGGGACATCAGTGTAGCCATTGCTAGTTGGATGAATGTGGGAAGAAAGGAGTAATGGATTAAACCTTGGTATGACGAGAGTAACTGTCACATGGATGGAAGACGGAAAGAATAGACAGAAGAACAGAAGACAGCAAGGATAGATAGAGAGAAGATAGAAGAATAGAAAGAAAGAAGACAGAAGAATAGAAGACAGCAAGAATAGACAGAAAGAAGACAGAACAGACAGAAAGAAGACAGAAGAACAGAAAGAAAGACAGCAAGAATAGATAGAAAGAAGAAAGAAGACAGAAAAGACAGAAGAATCGAAGACAGACTTAAAGAAGACAGAAGAATAGAAGACAGAAAGAAGACAGAAGAATCGAAGACAGACAGAAAGAAGGCAGAAGAATAGAAGACAGAAAGAAGGCAGAAGAATTGAAGACGGAAAGAAGGCAGAAGAATTGAAGACGGAAAGAAGACAGAAGAATAGAAGACAGAAAGAAGACAAAAGAAGAGAAGGCAGAAAACCAGGAGCGAGAAAATGATAAGAATCAACAGTGAGTCGAAGATAGATTAGTATGAAGAAACAAAGACCTCATACTAGGGAAGAAAGGGCACATGTTACCCAGGGCATAGCTGAGGGTAGATTATTGGTTCTATTACGTTATGGTATTCTCTGTGTCAGTAAAGGCAGGTCCGTTTCACAGGTATTATGATGCTGCGAAACCTTATTCCTGCTCTAATTCCTGAATGGTAACGGCAATAGGCCGACAGTTTCACTCTCCGAGAGAGAGAGAGAGAGAGAGAGAGAGAGAGAGAGAGAGAGAGAGAGAGAGAGAGAGAGAGTAATTATGAGGTCATGTGCTACATCAGCTTTCTGAAAGAATTTGCTTCTTGGCCCTCATTCGCGAATGCCTACTACTACTACTACTACTACTAATACTACTACTACTACTACTACTACTACTACTACTACTACTACTAATAATAATAATAATAATAATAATAATAATAATAATAATAATAATAATAATGATAATAATAAATAGTTTTAAAATAGAAAAAAGCCTTCTGGAAATAATAATAATAATAATAATAATAATAATAATAATAATAATAATAATAATAATAATAATAGCCAAAGAATATTTTGGAATTGAAACGATACACAACATTAGATACACACTAGTACGGAATTTACTCTTACAGAAATTCAAGCATGGTTTTTGCTGTATGTCATTGTATTTCTTTACTTTATAAGAACAATGGTAATAATGACGGATATAATAACGATAACGATTAAACTATTGCGTAGACGGAAATCTCTTGATACAGAGGAAACCAGTCTCAGCTCTAGGTACATTGGCCAAAAAAGTCATTTAATTGGTAACGCTTCGGAACTTTGGGTTCCCTGTCGTGGTTCTGTTGTTTCCAGTTTTTTTTCTTTTGTTATGGAAAATGGTAATGATGAGGAGGGTGATAAAATATTGTTACAATTAAAAATACCTTTTACTCTTCAGGTCTTCTATGGAAAGTATCTTTTCCGAAAATCTTCGGTTGGGAAAAGCGCTTTATTTTAAAATGACAGCTAAGGTTAGTTAGTCCCTTGGAGGCAGGAGGATAAGATTTGGGAAGGATGACCCTACCCCGCCTCGTAGACGACTCCCCTTTCCTCCCTCCCACCCCCTGCCTCCCTTTTTGAATCCCTCCCTCCCCCAGGGGTCCTCCTTTTGTGCGGGTGGCGCAATTAAGGCTTTTAGAACAGCGACTATTTTCTAACCGCCTCTTTCACGGATCATAAAATTCCTTCCCCTTCCCTTTTTTCCGATTTTTACGTCATTGATGTTATTCAGACTCTGGACATCCTAGAAGGCTGCAGGTAGGAGGCTGTAAGAGCGTCTCGAGTTCGCCATTTGCCCTAATTTATCCTTTAATCTTCATTTTTCCCTAAGCTTCCCTGAGAGATTATCGGACCTCAAACGGGATATCTGTTACCATCGATCCGCCTCCGGTATTCTTCTGGGAATTCGATGCACTTGGACCTGATTCTTGTTATTTTGATGAGGAAGGAACCTATAGATATTCAGTAGACGTTTGCGTACTAGACTTTTGCCTCCTATTTGTTTTATCCCTGTCATTGTAGTTTTCTGTAAAAGAAAACTATTGTGCCGGCTTTGTCTGTCCGTCCGCACTTTATTCTGTCCGCACTTTTTCTGTCCGCCCTCAGATCTTAAAACCTACCGAGGCTAGAGGGCTGCAAATTGGTATGTTGATCATCCAGCCCCCAGTCAACAAACATGCCAAATTGCAGCCGTCTAGCCTCAGTAGTTTTTATTTCATTTAAGGTTAAAGCTAGCCACAATCGTGCGTCTGGCAACGATATAGGATAGGCCACCACCGGCCCGTAGTTAGTTTCATGGGTCGCGGCTCATACAGCATTATACCGAGACCACAGAAAGCTAGATCTGTTTTCGGTGGCCTTGATTATATGCTGTACAGAAAACTCGATTGCGCCGAAGAAACTTCGGCGCATTGTTTACTTGTTTTATTTTTTTTTTTGTTATTTCTCTTCTGATGCGTTGTAGAGGAAGGGAAGAGAAATTTGTAATGTTCTTTAATATTGTTCTTCGGTTATCCTACGAATATTTGTATCATTTATAACAATCTCCAGTGTCTGAATGATTCTGGAACACAAACTATTTTTGGTTTGATTTGTCATCTGTTATTGAAGAGTATCGAAAAAAACTGAGACATATTGGTACTGTGTCGTAATTTTCGGGGTTTATAGTTTGCGTGCTTTCGTTCGTTCTGAGAAGGATATGATAATTATAATACTGCTGAAATTAATTTTTTTTTCTTTCTGAAAGCGCAGCATAGAACATCAAAGTTTGGTTTTGGTTGCGTTTCTTCCAGGTGGCTTGGCTTGGAGACTCCAGTGCCATGAGGCTTGTTGACCAGGTTTCCTTAAATGGCGTTGAATCATTAATTTTTGTGTTTATGGCTCCTTAGCTCATTTATCCTGTCTCATCCTTTTCATTCACCAGTAATTTTTGGTTATTTTGCAGTTTAATTTTTTATTGTGAAGTTGTATGATGAAGCTGATATCTGATATTTCTAAAAAAAAAAAATAAATAAAAAATTAAACGCCAGATATTTTTAAAAAGGAATTTGTGGAGTTCAGGCCAAGTCTCATTACTCTAGGGAGTTGTTTATTATTATTATTATTATTATTATTATTATTATTATTATTATTATTATTATTATTATTATTACATTTGATCATTCAGTCATTTCGGATGTGCGTAACAACACAAACAAGAAATAAAATGTGATAATGGTTATTTGGTACATTTCGCAGAGTAACGGATTTGATTGTCACTTTGTACCAAATTGGATGTTTGAGTGCCAAATGAGGCCTAGAAACTTCAAGACGATGTTGCATATGTCAGTAACAGTTGTACCTGCAAATGATCGTTATTTTTCCAGATATCTAGCCTTAAGTCGTGTTTGTGTCTTTGTTTGTTTTTTTATGTTTTTGTTTTTTTAAGTAAGGGTTGAAAAGAGTTTGAGAAGTGATTTGATTTATGATTTTATGAAATTTAGACTCTCAAGCCAACCACTAGAGCACTTTTGGATTATGCTGTTCTCCTTACACTGTAATACATTTTTATTTATTTGTTAATTTATTAATTTATTTTTTCTCTATGATAAGTGAGATTTCTTTCTGTATTTCACTTTACCTTCTTTTACTTCCTAATGAGCACCATATTCTTTGGAAGCTTGAATTTGAAGTCAATGGCCCCTGTGGGCTTGTTCCATAGGAACTGGGTTCATCTGCTGAATAATAATAATAATAATAATAATAATAATAATAATAATAATAATAATAATAATAATAATAATTGAGCGTTTAAGATAGAGAAAAGAGGGTGTTAGTGAGGTTAGACATTAAGGCTGAAGAAAGGAAGCGGGTATGGAAGTAAAGTAAGACTTAAAAACTAGGTGCAGGTAGAGGCCGAAGGGACGCTGCAAACACCCTTTACTTATGCCTACAGTTCATTTCATGAGGTGCACTGACGGCACTAACCACTACAGAGAGTGTTGAGATGCTGTACTGGTGAGAACCATAACATCTCTGCTTTTCAAACCTTTTCTTGTGTATGTTTATGGTTGCAACAGCAATATTAGAATCGTTATTATTGGATGTACTTGTTTTCAGATTTGACTTCTGATATGTTCCTTTCCATCCGCTGCTATTTCTCCTCACCTGTTATTTTTTGTCCCACAGCTGTTTGTTTGAAGAGCTTCTATTCCTTTGACAAACTATCCACGTGTTTAGATTAATCAGCCGTCATTTCCTTGATCAGGAACTATAGCTGCCTGCACAGCAGACACTTTTAGTGGAAAGTGGCTGGCCACTAAGTGGTCATCCACCTGGTGGCCAGCTGATAATAGCTTGTACAGTGGTGTGACCAAGAAATAGTAGCCTTTTCGTATCCACTCTTTAGTGTCGTCCTCTTTTAGTGGCTCGTCTGTGGTCTTCCATATGAACACGTGTTCCATTTTTTTTATTTTAGTGGCTGGCCATTTTCCACTAAAAGTGTCCTGTGTGCGGGCAGCCTCAGGCTTTGGTGTGCTACCATTTCTTTGATCAGCTGCTTTTTCTTTGATCAGAATCTATGTCTGCCCACTCACGAGACACTTTTAGTGCAAAGTGGCTGGCCACTTGGTGGCCAGCTAATAGTATCAGCTTGTACAGTGGTGGTAGCCACTTCGTATCCACTCTTTTAGTGTCGTCCACTTTTGGTGGCTCGTCTGTGGTCTTCCATACAAACAAGTGCATTCCTTTTTTTTATTTTAGTGGCCTGCCGCTTTCCACTAAAAGTGTCCTGTGTGCAGGCAGCCTCAGGGTTTGGTGAGCTGCCATTTCTTTGAAGAGCTGCTCCTCTTCTGACCAGTTTCATTGTTTCAGTATTTAATTGGGGATGAATGGGAATCCCGCTCCACTGATCAACTGATTTGTCTGTATAATTGTCGTCGCAGCGACTTTGGTCATTTCCACTGGAAATATTATTAACTTGTAATTTGGGTAGGAAGTAAATAAAACTTGAAAATTTTAAAGAATCGGTCACGTAGTGCATGCAGGCTTGTTAGGTATTTTCAGATTTAACTGCGTTTTATCACATAGTGAAAGAATATGTTTTTCTTCAACTCTTTTCGGCTAAATGTCCACACATCAATTGACCTGTGGTTAATATGCATGATTTACCGTTTTTTTCTTAGTTGCGACAAATATCAAAGGTAAGCAGTGCTCCAAAATTCTCAGCTTATTTATGAGGCTGTAGCGAACATTTATATTTTTACCGACCTTTACGCAGAAATGCAGCTTGTATTATCGGTTATATTTATATCACTATTTTTTATTTTAACTCTAAAATCATACAACCCGAAGTCTTTAATGTTCATCTACCAATTGAGGAGACCTTTTTATAGATACCTCATTCCAGTTTTTATGATCTTTAAAAAGGAATTAGAAAATACGTGAATATTTTTTTTTGGGGTGGCTCTGATGTCACTCCGGTGACCCGAATTCTCTTTGATCAGAATGAAAGTACATAATTTTGCATAAGGTAGAATTACTGTTGAATAATTTTTTGCCTCGTCTTTGGGTTAAACATGATAAAAATTTTTTTTTAAAGCACTCAAACCTCTCTGGACGCTTTCCAATTGAGTTATATAGACACAGAATAAAGATCATGAACATTGTGGCCACTTATCATTTCCTTTGATAAATAAAGTCAATAATAAGTTGTTTGTTTTGTCAGTGAAATGATTGAACGCCTAAGGAATTACTTTACTGTACACCAGACTGAGAATTGGAAGGTACAGTGTAGTGTATCCCTTAGATTTAGACATTTTTTTTCTCTTATAAATTTCTCGACCTTTCGTTTTGTGGTCAAGTGATCGCACAGTCCCTCTCTCTCTCTCTGTCTCTCTCTCTGTCTGTCTGTCTGTCTCTCTCTGTGAAAAAATACTGAACGCTTGATTCCCTTTCACCATTCTCTCTCTCTCTCTCTCTCTCTCTCTCTCTCTCTAAAAATACTGAACGTATGATTCCCTTCCGTCCTTCTCTCTCTCTCTCTCTGATGAAAAAGATAGAACGTTTAAATTCCTTTCCGCCACTCTCTCTCTCTCTCTCTCTCTCTCTCTCTCTCTCTCTCTCTCTCTCTCTCTCTCTAAAAAAAAAGACAGAACATTTGATTCCCTTCCGTCATCGTGTAGAATGTTAGCGACGACGTAACGGCAGGCATAACGAGGTCTGCCCTGATGAAAATGACTGGAACGTCGAAGTAGAGAGCGGCTCAACTGGAGGCGTTAGGGCAGGAAATGTTATTCTTATGACGTCATAAAAGGATCTTTGCCCTAGATACCCTATTCCAGTGGTTGGGTTGAATGTTGACATTTTCTTAATGCTGGAATGTAAGTGCGCTTATCACCCCCCCCCCTTCCTTCCCTCCCCCATTCTTTCCTCTCTTCTTCTCTTCTCTCTCCTCTACTCTCTTCTTCCCTCCCCCATCTCCCCTACCCAGGTTTCGATGGAGGTAGGCTTTCTATCATTATTGGCATGAGATACGTTGTCAAGAATTCAGCATGAGCTCTCGAAGAGAGAGAGAGAGAGAGAGAGAGAGAGAGGAGAGAGAGAGAGAGAGAGAGAGAGGATATCCTCCAGAGCAAAAGATTTGAAGGGAGGCAAATAAAGAGAGAGAGAGAGAGAAGTTCAGCTGAATTGCCTTTGCAACAACACCTCTGGATCTTCGCAGCCAACCGAAACAAGATGAAGCCTTTTCCGGAACTAGAGTTGCTGACACTCCAAGGAAAGCAAACATAACTCGCCAAACATGGAGGCATGCACAAGCAAATGTGGACAGAAAAACGCTTGGGAAATTAGCCGAAATTAGTCTCGAGAACTGTGTACAATTTTTTTAATTTAGTTCTTGAGGAAAGGGGATTTTTTTGTATATATTTTTGGGGGTTTTATAAGAAAGCTGATTGGACGTGGAGCGTAATGCTTAGTGAAGCCTATGATTAAATTTAACCATAGTAGGATGGATAGAACAACCTTGTAAATGAGCTTATGGGACAGAAAAAGAGAAAAGGTGACAGTTCGTAAATTTCTTCTTGTATTTGCTGACATTTGTCTATGAACTCTGACAGTTCCTTGTGTTTTTTGGAGGGGGGGGGGGCTGCGGGTTGTGTTTGATATGTAGACCTTAATTTGGCTTGTATATTCAGACTTCTGAAGTTGCAACTTTCTTTGGAGCCATCACTTCGACCTAAATCCTCAGGTTCTAGGCCCCGGAGGGGAATAGTACCGTCAGTGCACCTCACGGGTGCACTGTAGGCATTGCTAAAGGTTCGTTGCAGCGTCCCTTGGGCCCCGAGTTGCAACCCATTTCATTCCTTTTACTGTACCTCCTTTCATATTATGTTTTATCCATTTTGCTATCCACCCTCTCCTAACAACTGCGAGGTTTTCCTCCTGTGATACCTTTCAAACCTACCTACTCTCAATCTCCTTTCCAGCGCTGAATGACCTCACAGGTCCCAGTGCTTGTTCTTTAGCCTAAATTCTATATTCCATTCCTCAGGTTCTAGAATAGGTTCGGAAAGGTAGCAGGCGGAGCCTCGCTCTCCGAGGGAACAGACACTCAGACATAAATACTGTATGTATGTATATATATATATATATATATATATATATATATATATATATATATATATATATATATATATATATATATATATATATATATATATATATATATATATATATATATATATATATATATATATATATATATATATATATATATATATATATATATATATATATATATATGCGTGTGTGTGTTCGTACGTACGTGTCTGTAGATGCTCAATCCAGATTAAAAAATAATTTCTAACCCCAGTGAGAAAATAAACATCTCAATCCAGCCTGAATTTCTAAAGGAATTCGATTCTCCAAAAACCGAAACAATTCTCAGCCGTCATGCCCGCGGCGGCCGGAATAATTCAGCTTTGTAATGTCTGTTACCAAAGCGATTGTGGCTGTTACCTTCCACAGCCATCCAACCGGGAATATCTGCTAACGAGGTAATTAATGGCCGAAGAAAGGAAGTACGATTGTAAACAATCCTTTTGATGGAGAGGAAACGTTGCTAATCAAAATTCCAATTACCATTTGGGACTAACCGTCAAGCTCGGAAACTATACGGAGGCCTTTATTTCTTTAGTTTGAGCCTCTATCAAACGGGGCTCTGTACATTCATCGGTTGTTGTGTAACTAAAAGGATTCCGTATTTTGTGGGGAAACAAAAGTTTATTTTTTTTTTCGTATTTTGTACTGATACTAAGGTTTTTTCTTTTTTTTATCGTATTTTGTAGGGATACAAAAGTTTTTTTTATTTTTTTGTATTTTGTAGTGAGACAAAGTTTATTTCCTTTTTTATCGTATTTTGTAGAGATACAAAAGTTTTTTTATCGTATTTTGTAGGGACAAAAATTTTTTTTGTATCTTGTAGGAATACAAAAGTTTTTTTCTTTTTTATCGTATTTTGTAGGAATACAAAAGTTTTTTGTTGTATTTTGTAGGGATACAAAAATGTTTATCGTATTTTGTAGGGATACAAAAGTTTTTTATCGTATTTTGTAGGGATGCAAAAGTTTTTTCTTTTTTATCCTATTTTGTAGGGATACAAAAGTTTTTTATCGTACTGTGTAGGGATACAGAAGTTTTTTGTTTTTTTCATAGTATTTTGTAGGGATACAACAGTCTTTTTTTATCGTATTTTGTAGGGGTAAAATTTTTCTTTTTTTCAATTCGTCCTTATTCGGATTTAAGCTGCTAGGTGGGAAACCTGTTTTTATAGCTACAAAAATAACCTCGGAAAGCTTTCCAAGTTGTGTTTATGTGCATAGAAATATTTTCTCGTGTGACGTGGTACAATCTAGTGCAAATTTGACGTCTTAGTTCTGTAGAAGTGTTCGAGCTTTGTGTGTGATAGTTAAGAATACAGGGGTACAGGGAGGATTGTTACTATGGACTATTTTCTGTAACCTCATATTTAGACTTATATCCGGTCATGCTGAAACGAGAGGATTAATTACGTGGAGTGTAATTGCTCTCTTTTGTTTCTGAGCGTCTTATAGTTGGGCTGTTTTGAAAAGAAAGGAGGTAGAGAAAAAATAATAAGATTAGTCGCGGGTGACTTTTCGAATTTGACTTTTGAATCTGGCTTATGGCTGTTAAAGTGAAAGTACAGCATGTTTCTCTCTCTCTCTCTCTCTCTCTCTTCTCTCTCTCTCTCTCTCTCTCTCTCTCTCTCTCTCTCTCTCTCATAAACATATATAAACACCAAGACTTGCACACTTACACACATACACTCACACACACAGGTGTGCAAGTGTAAGTTCACACGTTTGACTATTTTTGGCACAGTAGTTTTCAGTCCTTCGAATTTTTCTTATAGTCCCAAAATCACCTTTAATTCTTTCTTGTTTTTATTGCATATTTCAGGTACTTATGAGAGAGAGAGAGAGAGAGAGAGAGAGAGAGAGAGAGAGAGAGAGAGAGAGAGAGAGAGAGATTACCTTGATGAAGATTTAAATTTTTAACTTCAGTGTAATGGTAGGTATTTCAACGGAATACTGAGGAGCACTCACCTCATTTATCTCTGTCTCTCTCTCTTTCTCACTCCCTTCTGAGAGAGAGAGAGAGAAAGTATATAATAACCTGGGATGATAATTACCTTGCTGAAGAATTCAGCTTTTAACTTGAATGCCTCTGTCTCTACTTCCCTCCCTTCCGAGAGAGAGGGAGAGAGAGAGAAGGACAGATTAATGGTCTTAAGCAGAACTGCATATGACTTCTTTGTATTGCTAACAATGGGAAAAGAAACGTCTCGGACACCTGGTTTCACTAGCATAAAGCAAACTCACCGCCTTCCCAGACGGTCTCTCCATTCATGGCCTGACAACCAGAGCAGAAGAAGAAGAAGAAGAAGAAGAAGAATAAGAAGAGACAGTTCACCGACCGGAATTTCCAACTCTCCGTGCACTGGTTTTCAGCAGGACACACTTTCCGATACCGTGTTCTGTGTGCGCATGTTCGTTTCTCTTGTTTTTTGTTTGTTTTATGCGTGGGGTGAGGGAGAGGTTAATGTTTGCACGTGTAAATTTGTTTTCTCTGGAATTGTGAATTGGATATATTTTTTTTTTGTAAGGGGGGGGAGAAGGTGGGTGGAGGGCTTCGGTCCTAATGAGAGTGCTGATAACAGTCATTCTTTCCAGAGTTGGACTTCTATTGTTATTTTTATTTTTTTTCTATTTTATGGAATTGTGATTTTTTTCTTGGACATTTTTATAACTATGTTGAATTAAGTCTTTTGTATATATATATTTTTTTAATTTGAGTTTCATGCGTTTTTTTCTACTGACGAGGCATATGTTCTCTGTGTTATTTTGTAGTCAACTTTGCTATTGTTTTTATTGTTGCTATGTCGTATATTTTTGTTTATTATTTTGTTTATTACCGGATGACTTTATTCTTTTGGTCGGTTGTTTCTCTCAGGAATGGATTAGGCAGCAGTTTCTCTCTCTCTCTCTCTCTCTCTCTCTCTCTCTCTCTCTCTCTCTCTCTCTCTCACACACACACACACACACACACACACACACACACACACACATATATATATATATATATATATATATATATATATATATATATGTATATTGATGTATATTGAGAGAGAGAGAGAGAGAGAGAGAGAGAGAGAGCTACTGACTAATCCATCCCTGAGAGAAACAGACGACCAATACACACACACACACACACACATATATATATATAGATAGATAGATAGATATACTGTATATATATATATATATATATATATATATATATATATATATATATATATATATATATATATACATAAATAAATACAGTTTTCAGTATTCATACATTTACGTGACTATCTTACTGTACAACATTTTCGTTCCTTGGTTCTCTCATGGAAACTTAAAAATTGACGCAACTGCACTGAGACAGTCTTAGCCTTGAAAAGTCTTCTAATATTACTATTAGTATTAATCACTGAATGACCTTATAGGCCAAGTCCTTTTGCCTAAACACCATATTCACCGCCGATCGTAAATACACTCATGATTATAACTCTTCAAGTAACAACACTACATTATTAGTATTACCTGCCCTTGTTATGATGCTACGCCTTTAAAAATCTGAGTCGCATGCAAATAAACACTGCTTCCTCTTTAGTCCCGTTATTTTTTTTTTGAGAGAGAATGTTTTTGTAGAGACGCTAAATGGCACTGTGTGATTCATAGTTCATTGCTGGGAATAGCGGCAGTTTTCCTTCTCGCTAATGAGATCCACAAGGATGTATTGTGATGGTTCAGGATGAATAAAAAAAAAAAAAAGGAGCAAAAGTAAAAGTTTCCGTGCGTTTGAACTGCTGATAATGCTGTAGCCTGGGAGGGGTTGGGGGCGGGGGCAGGGGTGGGAGGAAGGAACTTATTTGATGTGAAATGAATTAATGAATTAATTTGTGGTGGGAATTGGGGGTATGTTGGGGTTTGGTGTGTATGTGTATGTATTATATGTACATTTTATGTATACATGTATATTTACAGTATATGTATAAATTAGTAAAAAAAATATACATATATAAATATACATATTCATATACACTATATATATGTATATATGTATGTATATATATATATATATATATATATATATATATATATATATATATATATATATATATAATTTATATGTATTTATCGCTCCCAGCGCCGTTTGAAATTTGTACTTCATTATTTTTGTTTTTCTTGGATTTACCTTAATTCCCATTTCTTTGGATAAACAGTATGATGCTTTTCGTTAAGCAAGCTTTCCAAGGCATACGGTGTTTTGCTGACCGAGACAGCATCATCGACATATTCTGAGTCTTTCAAGTATCTAAAGTTACTCCAAACTAATCTTTATCATCCATTTCTGACCGCTTTTTCATTATTTTGCTGGCCCGCCTGTATAGTGGTTAGTGTCGTGGCATGCCACTCAGATATCGCGGGTTCGCGTCTCCCCCAGGGCGATGAGAGGTCACTGGCTCTGTATCATGGTCAGTTACTTCTGCAGTGTGGGGTCTGCGGTGGGAGGCTGAAACCAACAGTCTTTTGAAGCTTGAACTTCAAGCCAACGGCCCCTTTGGTGATCTTATCCCATGTGAATAGGTTTCGTCTTCTGAAATAATAATAATAATAATAATAATAATAATAATAATAATAATAATAATAATAATAATATAAAATCTTTTAGAAGGACAAAAAACTTGACGAGACCCCTTCAACTTTAACTTTGCCCCTAGATCGTTCATCGGCAATTTCAGTTAGCGTTACATATTTAAAGGGAAATCCCTTAGTGACGCAAGACCTTCACTAATGTTGGTCTGTGGACGCTGTCAAATGCCTTCTCGTAATCAAGAAAAGCCATTAGAAGGAGGTTTTTAAATTCAATACGCTGCTGTACAGTACGGAAACAGGTCTACAGTATGTTAAAAGGTATATACATATACATATACATATACATATACATATATATATATATATATATATATATATATATATATATATATATATATATATATATATATATATATATATATATATATATATATATATATATATATATATAGTTTGTGTGTTTGTATGTATGTAGGGATATCAGATGTATTTCGTTTTAGAAGGAGTGGCTCCAGTGTATTACCCTTCCGAGTCTTCCTAAGTCCTTGTTGTTTTCCAATATGACTGCGACACTCTACGTCTACCAGGTATCACCTACACCGTTTAGGCCAAGAGTGGCGATGGGTTTCAACTTAGCTTTACGTAATCGCTCCGTCCTCGCCGGAAATTTGAACTTCGTCCCACTGCCTACACAGACGAGCGTCATAACCACTAGAATCTCTCTCTCTCTCTCTCTCTCTCTATACATATATATACATATATATATATGTATGTATATATAATATATATATATATATATATATATATATATATATATACATATTTATATGTATATATATGTATGTATATATATTATATATATGTATAAGTTTGTGCATTCACGCGTTTGTTCATTTGTTTGTGTTCTGAATTGACTATCGTATGAACATGACGTGAAATACCGCGACTGTTTATCAGTAAAAATGAAAAATGTTTTCCGTAAGATAATTTTGTTGACCGAGTATTCAGTACAGAATATTGCTTGATGCTTTTCATTATAAAGTCTCTGAAAACCGTAATTTGTCAATTTTAGGTCCATAGAATTCTTAACTATTATGAGTGACCACCGTATAATGTAAATAATTATTTTTCTATAGTTCTTGTGCAATGTATCAATGAAACTGTAAACATTAAGTTTTCCTTAAGATTTTGTATCTTCACTTTAAGATAATTTTGTTAAAATTGAGTGTTAAATACAGATTATAGGTTGATACTTTTAAGTATAAAGTCTTTGAAAACCGTCATTTGCCGATTTCAGGTCCTTACAGTTCTTAACTATCATGAATGACCTCCGTAGAAGGTAAATAATTTTTTTATAGTTATCAAGTTAAGGAAAATTCCAGAGATTGATGATAGTTATCAAGTTAAGGAATATTCCAGAGACTGATGATAGTTATCAAGTTAAGGAATATTCCAGAGTTTGAGAGAGAGAGAGAGAGAGAGAGAGAGAGAGAGAGAGAGAGAGAGAGAGAGAGAGAGAGGCCTCTCTTGGAAGTTTGGAAGTCATCTGCCGTCCTGGAACAGGAACCATTCTTAGAGAGCAAGGAAATAAAATAGAAAGGAAGATGTCATCCGATATGGCAAATGGAGTCGGTATATTCCGACTCCGGAGAAGAAGAAGAAGAAGAAGAAAATATCCTGGGCAAAGGAAGACGATAACATTCACAGTTTCGACACCGAAGGAAACTGATAACATTGGGAGGCAAAAAGCATATATTTTTTTTTTGTATTCCTTCCTCTCGCGAACATTTTAATTTTTGTCTGTAATGAATTCAGGTCGTCCGCGTCTCTCTCTCTCTCTCTCTCTCTCTCTCTCTCTCTCTCTCTCTCTCTCTCTCTGTGGCTCTGAGGACGATTAGTCTCGGCCAAAAGGCATTTTGATTGAGATGGGGTCCTTTTCAGAAAACCAAAGGTAAGGCTTTCCGCGGCGTATTGCCGAGTCGCTCTTCGTATCTAAGAATGTTTTGTGATGGCAATATTGTTTTTATTTTTTACTTTAAGCAGCCGATATTTAAGATTTTATTGAGATGTGGACATAAACGTCACACTGGCATATGTGTGTTACATATTACAAAATTTGTCCTGATATTAAAAATGATTCATTCGGTGCACTGTAGGCAATACCCAAGGTTCTTTGCAGCGCCCCTTCGGCCCCTAGCTACAACCCCTTTCATTACTTTTACTGGACCCCCTTTCATGTTCTCTTTCTTCCATCTTACTTTCCTCCATCTCCTAACAGTTTTTATAATGCAACTGCGAGGTTTTCCTCCTGTTACACCTTTCGAACCTTTTACTGTCAGTTTCCGTTTCTGCGCTGAATGACCTCATATGTCCCAGGGCTTAGCCTTTGGCCTAAATTCTAAATTCTAATCGATTATTTCGAGAGCCTCCCAACTCCCATTCAATCTAAATTATTATAATTATATTATTGTTGTTATTTTTGTCGTCATTCGCTGTCGTTGCTGACTGTAACAACAGGATAATAATATTGTTATCTTCACTGCTTAGCCACCCAGTCGTCAATACTGGTAACTCTGTGACCTTTAAGCTCCGGGAAAATATTTTCCCGTCAGCAGACGTTCTTAACCAAGCGACCGATCGTGTGGATGCTGCCGGGATTTTTGTTTGGCAGTCTCTTCTATTATTACTGATAACTGGCCTGGCTGTTGCTTTTAGCTTAATAAGAGCGACGATACTCGTCCTTTTATGTGGCATGAGGTGGCATTCGGCTATCTTTTTTTTTCTTTTTTTTTACCTGTCGCCATTGTAGTCACCTCGTCATGTATTAAGTATTGGGATGTGTGAGGAATTATTGCTTGATAAACGGTATACATATATATATTAATAATTTGATATGGATATTGTTTTCATACTGTGGTATAATGAATAATTACCTCCGGCAACGAAAATAAATTAAAAGCCTGCGCGCAAACACAATATCCCCCGCACGGGGGTAGTGCTGTCAGTGCACCTCACGGGGTGCACTGTGGGCATTACTAAAGGTTCTTTGCAGCGTCCCTTCGGCCCCTAGCTACAACTCCCTTCATTCCTCTTACTGTACCTCCATCCATAGTATCTTTTTTCCGTCTTGCTATCCACCCTCTCCCAACAATTATTTCTTAGTGCGACTGCGAGGTTTTCCTCCTGTTACACCTTTCTAACCTACCCACTCTCAGTTTCCTTTCCAGCGCTGAATGACCTCATAGGTCCCGGTGCTTGGTCTTGGGCCTAAACGCTATATTGCAATTCCAATCCAAACACAATATCTTTGATGGAAATTTGGTGAAAATATTCTTTGGGCACATGATCAGTTGATCAGTTGGTTATCAGTGGAGACCTGATGGTTTGTTTCCTTATATTAACCATCTCACTCACCACGAAATAGCGAGAATTTTGAGGTATTTAGGGTTTCGGAAAAGATTCCTTTATAAATGTAAAGTATATATTTGGCTTTAGGATTTTTATGGGTATGCCAGTCTTAAGTACCCCGGTGTGGCAGGGTGTTGAGAAAATAAGACAGCACAATAATTGATAAAATAACATCGTGGTTTGGACAAGGAAGGTGTGTGTGTGTGGATTAAATGCCTATTATGAAATGGTAAAGTAAGAAGCTTAAGGGTAAAAAAAAAAGGCTGTGCACGCACACACACACACACACACACACACACATATATATATATATATATATATATATATATATATATATATATATATATATATATATATATTTGTGTGTGTATGTAATATAAATGCTATTTAGTTGTCAATATAAAAATATGTGTATTTGTACTTTAATGTATATATATATATATATATATATATATATATATATATATATATATATATATATATATATATACATACATACATATTGTGTGTGTGTGTATGTGTATGGCATCTCAATTGGGTACAAGTACACTGGTAAACAGAACTATATTTTAGCCCCAACATAATCTGCTCGCGTAAAACTAAGCCGTAATATCTACCACTTTTCCCCCACACCGCTGCTGACGTACAGAAGGAATTAGTAGACTTATGGAGCAGAAAGTCCCGCTTTTATTCAGGAAAGGTCGATGAAAATGTCCCCGGGACAATGGTATCCAATCAGCGCCTTTGATTACTGCCCTCTACCACCTCCTCGTTTCAAAAGCCTTGTGTGGGGGGCGGACTGAACCCTGGGGTTTTTTATAAGTTTTTTATGGTTTTTTCTTGTAGGTCTTTTGTATGGTTTTTGTGGGTTTTTGTTTGTTTTTTATAGTTTTTTTAGTGTTTTATAGGTTTATGTTTTTTTTTAGTTTGATAGGTTTTGTTTTTTATATGAGTTTTTATGAGTTTTTATAGGGTTTTTATGTTTTAATACTTTTTTATTTTTTTCTAGGTTTTTATAAGGTTTTCATGTTTTTTATTTGTTCTTATAGGGTTTTTTATACGTTTCTTATGATTTTATAGGTTTTGTATAGTTTTTGTATAGGCCTTATCATTCCGATCCTCTGTGTATTTACGGGGAATTCCTCCTTCCCGTAAGACTGCTATGTTACCCTATGTGACCCTAGATCACTTTTCTAATTTGTACATTGTTCTGGGAGCTCTTCGGTTTCAAACTTGACCCCTTGAGAAAATTTTCGAAAAATTAATTTTTTTCAACACCCGATTCATTATTCGAGACCTTCATGATTCCAGATGATTGGGAAATTATTTGTTCTTTAAAAACCTAATACAGTTATCTGAAATTTTTGTTTAATTGTACTCGTTTTGGAAGATCAATTTTTATATATATATATATATATATATATATATATATATATATATATATATATATATATATATATATATATATTTAATTCAGTAATTTTTACTTAGTTTAGAAAAATTCGTGTTTGCAAGATTTGTCAAGTCATTTTACTTATTTTCGACACTTCAAAGTTGAAGACATCACTCCTCATCTGAGATTGCCATGAAAACCGATGCCTTACTGGATAATCAGCGATTAATTTTGTGGTTCCTGTCTTCATTTGAGTCTCTGACTTTCTGCTTTGACTTCTGAAAATGTCTTGACTTTTATCTGTACAAGTATGGCGGCGTACTTCCATCTCCGGCTAATTTTTGTAAGGATTTTGGAAGTGTCAAGGATTGAAATTTATAGCGGTCCACCTTTTAAAGTTCGCAGTTCCCATAATGCAGTGTCCTTTTAGCTTATTTGATAACGTGATGTATCTATGGTCGTTGTGAGGAGTTGTGAAAGATGACAACTGAAGATAGAGAAATATTTGAGAGATTATAATAAGTATTATTATTTTATTATTATTTGAAGGAGTAGACTCTCTCTGTTAAGCATATTCTGTTAAAAAGAATGGGAGTGCCAGTGGGATTGATTTTACGCAAGGTCTTTTCAGTTTTTTTAACTATTGTCTTTTCCTTCAAGGCTGATATCTCCTAATAGCTGGCCCATGTACATAATCTGGATAAGGGGAAAGGCATTACTGTACAGTAGTTCTGAATAGAGTCACTTTTTAGTCTGGGACACGCAGGAGGAAGTTAAATATGGCGTGGTATATCCGTAGAGTTTCGGATTGTCAGCCTACGGTGTGCTGCCATTCTGTCTAATGGAACATTATTATTATATATTATATTATTATTATTATTATTATTATTATTATTATTATTATTATTATTATTATTATTATTATTATTATTATTATTATTGTTGTTGTTGTTAAGAAAAGTCGAAGGATTAATGAAACTGTAGTTGTAAGAAGCTGCCGTTTATGTACCTTCATTTTTTTACCATTGAAAATGCCGATTGCGTGATTTATCTCGGAGATCTGGGCTCCGTAGGGACTGCAGTAATTATTTTGACAGGTGACACGGAACTTTTACATTTTTTACTTGTGTATGGGTGTGTTTGTATGTACTAAACTTGTGCTTAGTGTTTATTAATACCTGCATGAAGATTATGATTTTCTATTTAACACAGACACACATGTATATATATATATATATATATATATATATATATATATATATATATATATATATATATATATATATATATATATATATATATATATATATATATATATATATATATATATATATATATATATATATATATATATATATATATATATATATATATATATATATATATATATATATATATATATATATATATATATATATATATATATATATATATATACACTTTTAGGGCATAATTTTTCTCTTACACAATTTTCGTTAAAAGCAATTGCTTTAGTGGCATCAATACGTTTCTTGCAGGTGTCTTCATACTGACGGATTTTTCCGATTCTCGTTCGTCAATTTATGGTGAAAAATACGAAGACTTCTTTATTTATTTATTTATTTACTTATATGGAAGAACAGGATCGCCAGAAGACGTGGTAATATTGTTGACATTAGTATTTCCCAAATCATACTGAAGCACAGCCGAGCTTTCGTGAATACATCAGAGTCACTTATCTACAGGATAAGTGACATACATTATATATATATATATATATATATATATATAATATATATATATATATATATATATATATATATATATATATATATATATATATATATACATATATATAATTACACACCACACATACACACACTTCAGTGGTAAGATTGCTTGTCACTGAAGCCGGTTGCTGTCGGTGGTTCGAATCCACTGAATGACTACCACTTATCCGTTATAATTCCTCTTTGGTATTATTTTCGAGGTACAGTGAATTGGATAGTGAACGACGTTTGTAGCTTAAAGTTTGTGAATAGAAAATGTCACGGTCATATGATAAAAAATATATATATATATATATATATATATATATATATATATATATATATATATATATATATATATATATATATATATATATATATATATATATATATATATATATATTATGTTTATGTGTGTGTGTGTGTGAGAGAGAGAGAAAAATAAGTGGAAGAGACAGTAGTTAGAAGAGAAAAATGATTTATTTAGAAAAGGAAAATCAGATTTCATTTCAGAGCAAAAAGAATCTCCTTAGAAATATAAAAGTATTTCTTTAGAGGAAGAAAGAGAATATATTCAGAAAGAGATGAAATGATGAAAAATGTAGAACTCGATTAGATAAGTCGCCTACGAACACTTATGAAATATGGAATGATAGGTTGAACTGACATTTCTTTGTGAATGGAAAATGCAAAGGTTACAAGTGGATCTGTGTACGATAATGAACAATATTTTGCCTTGCTGGTGATTACGCGTTCGCTTTATTCATTTCATTTTCTTTAAATTTATGGTCTTATTTTTTCGCTCGCATATATGATGTGACACTGTTTTCCAGAGCATCATTTTTAGTGTTGTAGTTTTTGTTATTTTTGAAATATATTTTGAAATTTTTACTTTTATGTTTTTGTTTAGTTATTGAAAACTTTATTTATTTTTTATTCTTCATATTTTTTCATTTTCACTTTATTATTTTTTAAATCTTATTTTTTAATATTTCCTGTTATTTTGTAATTCTTATGAATATTAAGACGGGAGAATCATTGCAAAAT
>NC_089779.1:13187332-13189832 GCF_040412425.1 Macrobrachium rosenbergii
TCTCTCTCTCTCTCTAAGTTATCTATTGAGTCTCTTTATCGCCCCTTGTTCATTCCCACCGCACTTAATCACCAAAGCATTCCCCTCTATATTTACGTGTCTGTTCACTTGTAATCCTCTTTGGAGATTTAAACTCTTTTTGGGGGAACCCAACTGTCAACAGGGTATTTTTCTGCACGTACACACTTTTCCTCATGGCATTTATTATCTCTCTCTCTCTCTCTCTCTCTCTCTCTCTCTCTCTCTCTCTCTCTCTCTGGTGCCTTCCTGTGTTTTATGTTTTATCTCCCAAAAGATCTCACCAATGGCTTTATTGAAGCAAAATTTCTCTCTCTCTCTCTCTCTCTCTCTCTCTCTCTCTCTCTCTCTCTCTCTCTCTCTCTCTCTCTCTCTCTCTCTCTCTCTCGTCGTGTCTGATTGAATTCGAATGTTAATGAAGGCTTATTTGCATATATTTGTACCCGTATAAAAAAAAAGCGTTTGATGCATTATGTGGAGACATGAATATTTATTTTCGGAGAGGAGTATCTTTCTCCAAAACCCATTATATCCCAAAACAGGTCTTTATCTCACATTTTTCCATCTCACATTTTTCCTCTTCGAGGGAGTTTTAGATACATAATTTATACTCTTCTTTTTTCTTGCATTGTAGTTGTTTTTCCAAATGCTGCAGTAGTTTTTCATTCATGCTACGTCGCTCGGAGTGACCGACATGGAAATGTCATTCTTCGGGTAGGTGAAAATAAGGTCGATTCTGCAGTTATTCGCGAATTTCTGAAGAGCTTTGAAGAACAAGAGCATTAGATTCGTGTTTAGGATTTAGTTGTCTTCAGAATCATCAGTTTGTATAATGATTTTTTTTTTTTTACCATTTCATGACCTTTATCTTTATTTTTTTTTTTTAGGGTAGCATGCGATATTAAGGTAATCTTATGTGAGTACTAGAGAGAACTTGAATATTTTTTTTTTAATGTGAGTTTGGCCAAGATAGCGATTCATGATTTGCAATCGGTGATAATCCTTCTTCTTGTGAATTTACTAACTACAGATGAGACATTCAGCGAGTAAAACTCGTTTTATCCTCTTTTTTTAATTTTTTTTTTTATCTAGAAATGGAGGATTAGATAGTTTCTGCCACAGCCGGGAATATTCAGAAGAGGAGAATTTATGTCAGGGAGATGAAAAATGAAATCTGTGTACTTCACGATTCTACAGATATATATATGTTATATATATATTATATATAATATATATATATAGATATATGTATACATATACACACACACACACGTGCTGTATATACTGTATATGACTATGTTTTATGAGTTCTCATTATAAATCGCTCCCTGTGGGTGGAAACTATTTCCAAGATAAAGTGAATTCTACAGTTATGGGTTATACGTGGCTTAATATTTAAAATTTAAGTGTAATCTGTCATTAATGACATAGTACATACATACATACATACATACATACATACATACATACATACATACATACATATATATATAC
Organism: Macrobrachium rosenbergii; assembly: GCF_040412425.1. Lineage (NCBI taxonomy): Eukaryota > Metazoa > Arthropoda > Malacostraca > Decapoda > Palaemonidae > Macrobrachium > Macrobrachium rosenbergii. The sequence continues at coordinate 13,188,845 of NC_089779.1, forward strand.
ATATATGTATATACTCTATATATCTATCTTTCTATATATATATATATATATATATATATATATATATATATATATATATATATATATATATAAACCATTTTAATAAGGACGAAAAGCTGGGCAATCCACGTTCCCAGCATCTGTGCTTATCGAAACATGTTATATCAGAACGCAGCCTAATGACGGAGCATCGATAAACGGCCCCGGATGAGTCACACGCGAACGCATGCATATTCATTTGCAAATGCAGAATATATCTTAATCAACTCACTGACGACAACAGGCTCATTTAGCTGCGTATCTCCAGCAAAGACTCCATGTTGCCTACGGAATTATATTTGGAAATGCAGCGAGCGAGGATCCAGGTTAAAAAAAAAAAAAGCAGTTTGTCAGACGAATCAGCTGATGTGTTTGTGACATTCTGTTCATGTAAACATTCAGTTTGATATTCGGCGCGTTTGGGCCTCGTAGAATACACGTCCCGTCTGCTCTTGTCAAAGAGTGATGATAATCCTGTTAATTATACGCTTTAATTTACTGTAAAAGAAAACTATTGTGCCGGCTTTGTCTGTCCGTCCGCACTTTTTTTCTGTCCGCCTTCAGATCTTAAAAACTGCGTAGGCTAGAGGGCTGCAAATTGGTATGTTGATCATTCACCTTCCAGTGATCAGACATACCAAATTGCAGCCCTCTAGCCTAAGTGGTTTTTATTTTATTTAAGGTTAAAGATAGCCATAATCCTGCATCTGGCAACGGTATAAGACGGACCACCACCGACCCGTGGTTAAAGTTTCATGGGCCGCGGTTCATAAAGCATTAGACCGAGAAAATAGATCTGTTTTCGGTGGCCTTGATAACACGATGTACAGAAAACTCGATTGCGCCGAAGAAGCTCCTACGCAATTATTACTGGTTTATTATTGAATTTCATATTTTACTTTTCGACCACTTTGCAATTAGTTATCTGAATTTTGTTTTGTATTACATT
>NC_089779.1:13197332-13209832 GCF_040412425.1 Macrobrachium rosenbergii
CGCAGTGACCCCGTGCTTAGTTTGTCAGGGAAATCTTTTACTCCATACTCCTCTTTCCTCACTCCTCATTCGTCATTCCTCACTCCTCGTTCCTCTTTCATCACTCCTTCCTCGTTCCTCACTCCTCATTCGTCATTCCTCACTCCTCATTCCACTTTTATCACTCTTTCCTCATTCCACACTCCTCATTCGTCATTCCTCACTCCTCATTACTCATTCTTCATTTCTCATTCCTCTTTTATCACTCTTTCCTCATTCCACACTCGTCATTCCTCATTTCTCATTCCTCTTTTATCACTCTTTCCTCGCTCCACATTCCTCATTCGTCACTCCTTACTCCTCATTCCTCTTGTAGCAGTCTTCGTTCCTCATTCCTGGAAATTTCGAAGTGTATGGTTTTACTTCATTGTTGACTTATCATAAGTTCATTGAGGAATGCGAGTGATATGCCCTTAATTATGAACTGTATAATGTTTGTCAGCTCATAATTGGGCTTTTCGTGTAAGGTGATCCAAGTGCGTTCATCAATGGTGTTTAAAGATATTATAGATTGCGCTGTATTTATTTTATTGCAGTCACCAATGTTTGCCACTTTTCCTGGGCTCAGCTGTGTGTCTATCTATCTATCTATCTTATATATATATATATATATATATATATATATATATATATATATATATATATATATATATATATATATATATATATGAATGAAATTTTATCACATCACCGTGATTCATATACAAGCATTAAGCTACAAACGTCCTTTAATATCCAATTCGCTCTACCTCGGAAATAATATATTTTCATATAAGTTACCGAAGGGGAATTTTTTAGTTGATAATAAGTTCGTCGTCCCGTGGGCTCGAACCAGCGAAGGACAAGAACTCAGGACTACAGTGACGCCTTAGCCCACAAAGCCAACAAGTGAGGTATAAGTTATTACCGACCCTCACCTACAAATCACTGTCGAACTCGGGTATTTGTATTTAGAATCAGTATCAACCCACCTCTGCCATGCTAACCTTTGTATATATATATATATATATATATATATATATATATATATATATATATATATATATATATATATATATATATAGATAGATATAGATGGGATGTAAAGATGTTTGTAGTGTCTTTCCCGGCTCCTGGTTCTCCTCTACCCCCACCCCCCACCCCTTTTTTCAAACCCTCCCTTTTTCTTTCACTTTGCAACATTTCCTTTGACTTTTTCGTCATCTCGTTTTCCAATTTCTCGAACACCCTCCCTTCCTCTTTTGAAGCTTCGAATCTCAGCGCTGATAGATCTTTCATCTCCAATCTGCATTTTTTTCATTTTTTCAGTTTTTACATATTTCTTCATTTTTACTGCCTTACCGTTGTCATGGTCTTCCAGTTTCTTGACATTTTCCCTTGATGTCTGATTTTTTGTCAAGTGATTCAGTGGTATGTATAACTAATATTTTTCTTTTAAATGTTATCTTGGTCCTGGCGTTGGGAATAGGAGATGGCATTCAATGGAACGGAGATAAGCCAGGCGCTATTTTAGGTTCGTCAGTCGCTTCTTGTTTCATGAACCAGCGATGGTACAATTACGTTTAATCTTTCTGATGTCACGAGAGCTTAACTTTCCCGACAAAAAAGCCAGTCAGGTTCACCTGCGACCACTTCTTCCGATAATGCTCTGGATTCCCCGCCTGAGAAATATATAGTAGAGGCAATTCTAACACTGTCCAAGTAATATAATATTCATGTAAATTTCTCAGTGCCAATATAGGATCGACTTGCCCCAAGATAATTATTTAGGTGCCATCCCCCTGGAGTAAAGTGTTTTGGGAACATTTCAAAGCGTGTGAGCAGTGATCTCTTTGATTTTGGAGACTTTCACAAAAGTCATGTATATCTTTACAGATCACAGGTTGTATATTTGCTGGAGTTTTCGTAATATTAATTCAGTGACACATCCATTATCATTGCCTTGACACAGACGTTTTATCAAGACCCAAATATCATTGCAATTGGAAATTGGTTCATGCTCCATCTGTTTACAAATTCCCCAGTCTTTCACATGACTAACAAGAATTTTTAATTTTCACGATGCAGAGATACTCTTGGATTTGCCGTTGTTTATTGTTTACAAATGAATAGAGGACATGCATGAAGGTTGTCAAAGGATGCAAATATTTTAATGTTTCCATGAAATTGCTGAGCTGTGGAATTCTTCTAGAAATCTGGAAGGTCTTCGGAAATCGTTTTTCCAGGTTAGGTATCCTGTCTTGAATAATTTTTTGGTATATACCTGTCATAAAAAAATTTGTTTATATAATTATTTACGGACCTTATGTTTGCTTTAGTATTGTGGGCATGTTCTAACTTCGTGTAAATTAGCCTCTTCGATCAAGTGTTCAGGTTTGACTGATGAACCTTAAGTCATATTCGTTGTACTGAAATACATTTTGATGTGAGATCAAATAATTTTTTTCCTCTTGTGATTAAAAGACACCGTAGCCTTTTTTCGAAAAATGGACGCCAAACAACCCCAGCTTTTTTTTTTTTTAGAAGGATTTTTTTTTTGTCATATTAGAGCACTGCATTTTGATTTTTGTTGGTGTACACGAGCATTTCGTTATTGAATGCTCTGGTGTTTCAAACCACAACTTTTTTTTTTTTTTTTGTCATTATAGGGATATTTGGTAATTTTTTTTCTCAGAACTGTTTCAAACGATGCTGTTTCCAGTTCCGATATGAATATTTAAATTCACTGAGAAAGCATTATAAGTTATAATAGCAGCTTGCATTTGATTTTGCAATACTTTCGTATTTTTTCCGTATCGGGATGGTTTTTTTTTTTTTATCAAAATGTTGTAAAGAATGTTTCGAATTTCCGTATAAATATTGAGGTTAGTCGAGAAAGCATTAGAAGTTATAATTACGGCTTGCATTTAATTTTAAAATAGTTTGTAGTTTTGAATTCCGTATGTTTGTGTGTATTGCTGTGGTTTTAAAAAGGTTTCGTTATGTTTGTGTTTACGCTTGGACTGTATATATATTTTAATGTGAAACATTTCACAACAGTAACTGTTCCTGCCATTAAGTCATTTCCTACAGCCAGTCTCGATCTTATCAATCTCATTTTGTCTTATCGTAGCATACATTCAGTTTCTTCATTAACGATATTTCCCCGAAGACATCCCGCGATGCTCAGCATTGCATGACGCGAAAGCAGTCGATACCAATCACTTAACGACTGCAGGAAGTCCTGATCAGTTTACATGGCACTGAAACCCCCGTCTTCGACTCGCGTCTTTTAAAAGTGCAACGGCAGCCGTTAACGATCAAGCACAACTTGGTAAGTGCAGTCATCTTGAAGTTTAAAAACTCCGCGTCTTCTCACATGCTAACGCATTTGCAACATGTCAGATATTTGGGGGTAAATTTCACCTGCGTTACTTCGCCCTTCTCTCTCTCTCTCTCTCTCTCTCTCTCTCTCTCTCTCTCTCTCTCTCTCTCTCTCTCTCTCTCTCCCTGACAGAATTGAAAGCGGTTGACGTCGAGGCTTTGCCCTCCGCGGAGCGTAATTCGCGTTCCCTTCATCGAGCACAATATTTATTTTGCAGTTAATGAAAGGTGGAAGTAATGTGTGTGGCTTGCGTCGTATGTACGGAGCTCCTGTCATTTCAACCTCGTTGTCACCTCCTATCAACGGCTGACTTCTCCTCCTCCCCCCTCCTCCTCCTCCTCCTCCTCCTCCTCCTCCTCCTCCTCCTCCTCCTCCTCCTCCTCAGGCATTGTTTAGGGAAGCCGCCGGCGTTCCTCCCGTATAGATAATAGTATCTTGGCTGTGTTCCTGTCACTTGTAAGGTAAGGCCGAAGAAAAACTCCCCTCGGAGTTTGTCACTGCTGTTTCCCCTTTCCGTCTGAAGTGCCGTGGAAACTTTCTCCAAGTTTCTTTTTTTCTCAGGGAGGAGGTTTTTCACGGAGAGGCTGTTTCTCTCTTGCAGCGTATGATGTATGACTGTAAAGTTGAGGGAGAATGCAGGTGGCGTCTTTTTGAACTCTTAACTTCTACCCGTGAGGGTCTACAGAATCTACTACAAGGATTTTGGTTCCCGTAATCAGTGGTCTTCTTTAAAATGAGGACATTTTACGGATTCGTTTTAAAAGAAAGCATTTTACGCATCCATTTCAAACTAGAGCATATCAAGGATTTACGGAAAACCGTAAATCCTTTTAGATTCATTGAAAGATATAACATTTCACGGATCCATTTAGCATGTTAGCATTTTACAGAATAATAAAAAAAATGTGAGTACTTCAAGGATCTGTTTAAAATAAGGGCATTTCATGGATTAGTATAATACAATATTTTATGAATTCAGTTATAGTTCCTCATTGGACGGGTGGGTATCGTTCTCAGCTAGCACTCTGCTGGTCCCGCGTTCGATTCTCCGGCCAATGAAGAATTAGAGGAATTTATTTCTGGTGATAGAAATTCATTTCTCGGTATAATGTGGTTCGGGTTCCACAGTAAGCTGTAGGTCCCGTTGCTAGGTAACCAATTGGTTCTTAGCCACGTAAAATAAATCTAATCCTTCGGGCCAGCCCTAGGAGAGCTGTTAATTAGCTCAGTGGTCTGGTTAAACTAAGGTATACTTAATTTTAATATGACTGGGTCAGTATACATATTTGTTTGACTTGACAGGTGGGGGTGGGGAAGGGGGTCGGGTAGTAAAGTTGCTAGTTTTAATAACCACCCAGTATATTGATAGTCAGTGCATAATTTCGATTCTATAGATTTATTGTGATTTTTTAAACTTATTTTTATAGACCCTCTTATCTGCTACTTTCAGCCCAGGTTCTTTCGTGGCTGTGGGAGTGGTTTCATGTTAAACAGGAAGTTAATTTTCCAGTGTGGTTAGTCCAAATTATTTTTCGTTACTTTCAATTTATTGTCATTTATCAATATGTTTTTCTATATATAGTTGAAGAATCATCTCCCAGTCTTTGCTTTCGCTAACTCATATATCCTCCCAGGTATAAAATCGAGCCCATCGCTCAAAGGGGTGAGAGCTAATTCGTTATTTTCATATTTTCCGTCTCTGCGACAAGTTATGCATCTGATTGGGCACCGGGGGTTACACAGGGGTATTTGCTCATCCGGCAGGGTAGTAGCCCTTCCCATCCAACAAAAATAGATGACATTCAAAAGAGCTCGCTGCAATACATTCCTTTCACTCGGATTGCACAGGGCGAAAAAATATTAAATTTCAGGGCGAAAAATATTCAGTTTCATTGGACCTCCTCTTATATTTTTGTTATTGCAAAACACTTCCGTGTTTGCTTTCGGGCGGCGCCACGACTACTCGTTGGGGCGTCGGATGTCAGAGGTGAAGAGCCACCACGAGATTTAAAGAGCCACCGGTTCTAAAGAGCCATTGGAATCAAATTTGTTGTTCGAGGGCTCAAGCGCTTGTTGTCAGGCAAATATTCCGATGTTTACGGATCGTTATGGGCTTTTACTGAATGCATATTGGGCATGACGCGCCAGGTCACGTCCCAAAGTAATTGTTGCGAAAACGGACAGTTAGTCCCGTATGTAAGCACCATTTTTAAGGGGATATATATATATATATATATATATATATATATATATATATATATATATATATATGAATTTTTGTCACATACGCCGTGATATTTTTTTATTCACAAACATTAAGCTACAAATGTCGTTTAATATCCAATTCAATTTGCCTCAGGAATAACATACACCGGAGGGGGAATTATAAAGGATAAGTGATTCGTCACCAGGGAGATTAGAACTCAAGGCTGGTGTGGATCCGACGACTACAGTGACTATTTTTACCACTTGGCTGTCGATACATTTTTTATATATATATGTATATATATATATATATATATATATATATATATATATATATATATATATATATATATATATATTATATTTATATTTTTTATGACCAGAGAGGTAATTGGTGCAAATTTTGAATATTAAGTTATATATGAGAACCAAGAAGTGACCATCAGGGCCTGCCATCAATTCCATTAAGACTGTAACTTTGATAATAACTTACTAATATCACATCGACCCATTAGTTGATGTTATCTTGGTGATGTAGAGGCTCTTCTCTCCAGATAGTGATGGCGTGAAATATATTTAGGCTCAAATATTGATCAACGTTCGGATCAAAATTCATATGTGGTCCCAAAACTTTTGTAGGTTTTTATCTCTCTTTCTTTCGCTGTTTTTAGCTTCCCTGAATTTGCTTGAATTACGATTCTCTCTCTCTCTCTCTCTCTCTCTCTCTCTCTCTCTCTCTCTCTTAACCTAGATGTTGCGACGCCAGTTTTAGTAGCCATAAATCATTCTCTCTCTCTCTCTCTCTCTCTCTCTCTCTCTCTCTCTCTCTCTCTCTCTTTACAGTTAAGTGAATTATAGGGAAATCCTCGTAACTTGTGAACGCCCTTTGCATGGAATTCCTGTTGGAGTCCCAATTTGAGAGATTGGCTTTGAAGGACCACTTGCTAATTTGAGGACTAACATGAACGCCTTGGAATGAAGAATTCCCGAATATTGTTACTTTATACTTGGGTGTGTCATTGGCTTTAACTGTTCAGTTAAGTATACCTTAGTTAAACCAGACCACTGAGCTGATTAACAGCTCTCCCAGGGCTGGCCCGAAGGATTAGATTTATTTTACGTGGCTAAGAACCAACTGGTTACCTAGCAACGGGACCTACAGCTTATTGTGGAATCCGAACCAACAGGCATAACGATGTTGTAGCTGCTAAATAGGTTTTGACCCGTATGCCTGATCACCTTGGCTTATAATTACCTAGAGAGTCGGATACTTTTGTTTTCAAGCAAAAATATAGTATATAATGTATACTTATATGGATATATAATGCAGACATTTGCATAAAGTTTCATGTAGCATATGTGTGTGTTTTGAATGTCATCACGCGCGCTTGCATACTTACATTTAAGTGAAATTTAAATGTGTGCAATGATATGGAGTGCTTGGGTAACAATTATAATTATTGTTAATATTGTTATTCAGAAGATGAACCTTATTCATATGGAAGAAACCCACCAAAAGGGCCAATGACTTGAAACCCAAGCTTCCAAAGAATATGGCGTCCATTAGGAAGAAGTGACACAAAATACCGAGAGAAGAGATCGCTTATTAAAAAACGATAGATTAATTAGTAAATAGAAAAAATGTGGGGAAATTATTAAGATACAGGGAGAATTGTATTATGGTAGTAATGCATTGCCTCGCTTGAACTTATGAAGTTCAGAAAAGTTAAGTATATCTTAGTTTAACCAGACCACTGAGCTGATTAACAGCTCTCCTAGGGCTGGCCCAAAGGATTAGATTTATTTCACGTGGCTAAGAACCAACTGGTTACCTAGCAACGGGACCTACAGCTTATTGTGGAATCCGAACCACATTATGGCGAGAAATGAATTTCTATCACCAGAAATAAATTCCTCTAATTCTTCATTGGTCGGTCGGAGAGTCGAACGCTGGGCCGACAGCGTGCTAGCCAAGAGCTCTACCCACGCCTTCCAGTGAAGAACTGTTAGGTTCAAATTGCACGACATCCTCAGGGAGTCTGTTCCACAGTCCCACGGTGTAAGGAATTAAGGACCTCTGGAACTGAGAAGTTCGACAGCGAGGCACATTTACTGCATAGTAGTGCTGCTGTTCAGCGAATCTGGTTGCTCTCTCTCGGCAGGTGAAGGGGATCAGGGAATAATTGTGAATGTGAAAGATCTCTGTTGAAATACAACTTATGAAAAATTGACAAAAAAAGGAGACCTTCCGTCGATGGTCCAGGGCGAATTACTCGTCTTGGAAGCAGTAAGAGAAAGAGAAAAGTCGTGGTTAGAAGAATATCAATCTTTTTAAAAGTGAATAGGAGAACACCATATGATTTATAAATAAATAAACATAATTTCTGGAAGCTTAGCTTTCCAGAACAAAAGAAATATAAAACTACGACCGTGAAGTTTATAAAACACACACACACACACACACACACACACACACACACACACACACACACACACACACACATATATAACACACACATATATATATATATATATATATATATATATATATATATATATATATATATATATATATATATATATATATATATATATATATATATATGGGAAGCAGTCTCAGAGACCAAAGCTATTTAGGTGATGATATCGCTGATGATGATTATGACGTCAGCAGGGAAGGGAGGCAGCTTTAATGAGTAGTGGGCCTTGGGGGACGAGAAATTGAAATTGGGGAAGGGGGAAAGTGAACGAGATGGAGTATCAAGAGAGAGAGAGAGAGAGAGAGAGAGAGAGAGAGAGAGAGAGAGAGAGAGAGAGAGAGAGAGAGAGAGAGAGAGAGCTAGAAATAGCAAAGTAACTCATTATATTGATGGGAAGAATGAGTATTTATATGTATATATATATATATATATATATATATATATATATATATATATATATACATAAATATATTTATATATATTTTAAACCCAGGGAATTATAATTGATAAGTGCTCGGTCCCTTACAGGATTCAACCCGTTGCCTGGTTTAAAATCTACAATAAACAGTGACTTCTGCCACCTTGCTATCAAGAGGGATATAAGTTGATATCGGCACTGCTGTTCATATGCCTGTCGAATTATATATATATATATATATATATATATATATATATATATATATATATATATATATATATATATATATATATATATATATATATATATATATATATATATATATATATATATATATATATAGAGAGAGAGAGAGAGAGAGAGAGAGAGCTTGGAGGGAAAGCGTTTTAAAAACGACCAGTTCCTCGACTCGGACTGAGAGGGAACTCATGAATGATACCATCGGTTGGTCGTCACATTCACGTCACTTTCCAGCTCTCGTATCATGAATAGGAAGAGAGCAAGGCACAGAAGAACGAAGGAGAAGGAGAGGAAGTAAAAGAAAAGAGAAGTAGGTGGAATGGGAAGGAGAAGGAGGAAAAGCGCAAGAGGGATCTGTAGAAGAATGTTGAAGACGTTATAAAGATGTAAGGGGAAGGCGATGTGATGGAGTCGGAAATGGGCTTAGGTTTTATACTTCGTGTAAATTTTTCCTAAATTAGAAATAAATATATATATATATATATATATATATATATATATATATATATATATATATATATATATATATATACATACATACATATATATCCACACACATACATTATATATATTTATATATATGTGTGTGTGTGTTTGTACATAACATTTTACATTGTATATACTCCTTCAGTTGTGTTTCTTCTTACAGAACGTTTCTTTCGTATGAAGACACACACAAACGTTTATCCTATTGTATATAAGCTGTTCAGTATCAGTTTAGGTACAGTCTAACGTTCTTTTGTGTTGAAAATGTACGTACGCACGCAAGCAAGCGCGCACACGCACACACACCACATGAGTGTTCAAATCATTTTTATCATTTTCAACTTTCTAAAATATTGTGTTAATCGTGTGGTTTTCTCCACTAAACTTTCATTTTAAATAAATCAGGTTAGATACCAATATATGTGATTCAAAATGGAAAAAAAATATGTCTCATCTTAGCAGGCTGACACTTGCAAAGTTATCTTTAAATAATCAAAAGAAAAGCGTTTAGAGTCCGGGGTACTGTTTTAATAAGAGATTAATTTCTGGGTGTTTATTGTTTATTATACCTTAAGGAGTATATGAACTGTAAAATGTTATATAAATATAAATATAAATACATGCATATATATGTATATACATATAAGTGTATGCATATATATACTTGTATGTAATGTGTATATTATATATATATATATATATATATATATATATATATATATATATATATATATATATATATATATATATATAATTGATGTATTTTTAAAAGAAAACATAAATTTTTAGTATTGCTTCCTAAAATACATCTTATTTGAAGGACGCTTATGTTTAAGAGGTTATCGAATCGCTTTGGATAGAAGTTTACCGAAAATTAAAACTTGGTGATAATTATTGTCATTCATCTCGAGTCATCACACGTAAGTAAACTACTTCTCATGATAACTAGTTTTATCATTCTTAGCTTGTAAGTAATCCATCTGTACTAAAGTGTTTCAGAAGGAGTGAAGCCATGGTGTCATTAACTAATGACACCATTTTATGTTTCTATTCATTTTATGTTTCCTTATGAGATCTAAGTCGCCAGAAAAAGTCTGAAGATAATCACCACGCATACCTTGAAAGGTCTTGAATTTCGACCACCTTATTTTATCGGAAAATCAATGAAATATCTCACGAAGTAATTCTCTCATTTTATGTTTTGTTAAGAAATTTAAGCCGTCATAAAAAGTCTCAAGAGATGTGAAGGAGAATGTAGAGAAATCAGTATTTAATTTATCGCAATAAAATCTTAGTATTGATAAAAATTCTCAAGAAAATCCTCGAAGGAGAATGTAGAGAAATCAGTATTTTATGTATCGTTATGAAATGTAAGTATTGATAAAAAGTCTCAAGAAAATCCCTGAAGAAGAATGTAGAGAAATCAGTATTTCCATATCACAGGTATTCATTCCATTCTGCCCTGCAGCATTCGTCGCTAGGTTCCCTTACCTGAAAGGCTACGTCCGGTAATGGAAGCGTACCGACTCTTGAATGCAGAACTTGATGATGGTTTTGTCACCCTTCGTAAAGGGACCAGCCAAGGTGTATTTGACCTATTGACCTATCTGACCTCGCCTGTGCCCCAATCAGGGGCCTCTTGTTGCCGTTCAGTGCTCAAATTGCGACGTATTGGTTGTCGTTTCTCTGCTGCAACTGCTTGTCCATGGGTCCTTTTGCGCAAGCACAATAATTGTGATTCGAGATACTAACAGCTTGCGTTAATATTGCCTGCTTGTGCAGGTTTGTTATTCCTCTCTCTCTCTCTCTCTCTCTCTCTCTCTCTCTCTCTCTCTCTCTCTCTCTCTCTCTCTCTCTAATGTAGTGGGTAAATCAAGAGCTTTCACTTGTGTTTTAGTCCCGATGTGATTTTTAGAAATCCTAAAGACACTAAGTTTGTTATACCTCTCTCTCTCTCTCTCTCTCTCTCTCTCTCTCTCTCTCTCTCTCTCTCTCTCTCTCTCTCTCTCTCTCTCTAATATAGTGGGCAAATCAAGAGCTTTCACTTGTGTCTTAGTCCCGATGTGGATTTTAGAAATCCTAAAGACACTAGGTTTGTTATTCCCCCCCTCTCTCTCTCTCTCTCTCTCTCTCTCTCTCTCTCTCTCTCTCTCTCTCTCTCTCTCTCTCTCTCTCTCTGAAAGAAAAAAAATCCCGCTGTACAAGTGTTTTAATACTCGATTACAGAAGCGTTTGGAAGTAGGTCCCCATAACTGTTTAACAGTCTCAGCCGAAAATCAATTTCTGTCCAGCACCGACCCATATGAAAGTTGATGTACAATGTTGACAACTGTTGTTCTAGATGAACAGAAGAAGAGGGGGAGGAGGAGGAGGAGGAGGGGGAGGAGGAGGAGGAGGAGGAGAAAAGCATTTGACAAATCCCCACGAAGAGATTCATCTATATTTTACAGGTCAGCGAGCCTTTTGTTTTAGGCAGGTGGAAAGGCATATATTTATAGCCCTGTCATTACGGAATGTTTTCCTGCCGACGAAACAACAACAACAATAACAACAACAAAACAACATCAACATCAACAACAACAGCACGTTTTCATAAAGCGTAATCATCATTAGGGGAAGTCTAAGCGTTTTATGATGCAAACAGGGATTAACAGGTGGCGACGAAATTAGTCACGTTAATTAGTGACATCATTGATTGATCGGCTAATTTGTTTTTAAGCTTCAAATACGTCGCGTTTAATTGGCGCATTTGCCAGGTCTTTTGACCGCTGGATCTTGGTCAAACTGGTGGACGGGGTTAGTTTATTCCGATTGCCCTTTTTCTGTTTTTGTCAGTGTTTTTATTTCTTATGATTTTTAATGGCGTCTGATCTGTTTTGTGTATTCTGTTTGTTAGGTTTTGTTGTCGCTTATGTGTATCATTATCATTATTATTATCTTACTCTATTAATCTACCTATTATCTTCTGTTTCCCGTAGGGTCGTAGAGCACTGAAGGCTTTCCTTCTTCCTGTCTTCAGTCTTGCTCTCCAACCTCTCTGACTATTAATTCTTAGTGTAACTGTGGGATTTTCTCCCAGTTCCTCCTTTAGGTCCTTGTACTTCATTTCCTTTATTTCCTAGATCTCTCTATCTTGCTGTCCAACCCCTCAAACTCCCTCTTTTCACCTTTTCAAACGCTGAATGGCCGAAAGTGTCCCAGTGCTTGTCTTGACAGATTAAATTTTTCAAAATCAGTTATTTCGTAATTAAATCGTTCACTCCGTAGG
>NC_089779.1:13214832-13279832 GCF_040412425.1 Macrobrachium rosenbergii
AGGTTGCGAAGATCTGTCAGGATCGAGCTTCGCCGCAGAAATTTGGCTTGAAGTTCGCTGACTGCAACCAATCAGAATTCGCCATCCATGACCCCCGCTGAAGCCCGTGTATAAATTCAGTAGGACCTATGCAATCTGCCAGTCCTCTACTAGCTCCCGCTGGAGAATGACAGAAGAGTCTGTCGAAACGCGTCGCGGCAACAATTGTATAGAACCAACTGTATAGAATATATAAAGAAGCAGAATCCAGATTTTGACTTTTCCCCATGAAATGACAAATATAGGCGAGCTGTTAGCACACCTCCACTGAAGAGAAGTCCGCAATAAGGAAAATAGAAAAAGTCTTCTACAAAATAAATGCAGCTGAAGCAGCAATAATATTCAATAGAACCTATTATTATTATTATTATTATTATTATTATTATTATTATTATTATTATTATTATTACTACTACTTTGGGAAAAAATCTCTCTGTCGCGAGAGTTCATAAATGTTCTAAAGGGTCTACAATAATATAACTTTTAACACGAGCCTTAAACTGTTGTATTATTGTGGACCCTTGAGAACAATTATTATTATTATTATTATTATTATTATTATTATTATTATTATTATTCAGAAGGTGAACCTTATTCATATAGAACAAGCCCTTAGGAGCCATTGACTTGAAATTCAAGCTTCTAAAGAATATTATGGTGTTCATTCGAAAGAAGTAACAGAAAGTAATGGGAAATACAGAAAGAGATCAGTTATTGGAAAAAACGTATGAATTAACGGATCAATAAATAAGTAAATGTATTAGGATAGTAATGCATTTTGTTAATTAAGTTTCGTCTTTGACATCATCACCTTTCTGCCGTATTCAGAATTTCTTTCCTTATAATGAAGTCGAAGCTGCAAGAGATTTTGATGTTTCGTGAGCAGAAATAACAGGAAAATTAGGGTTCATTTTGTATTTTTACGCTCCTGTTTCTTATTTTTGTTTTAATGCGGGTTTCACGGTAGTTATCCCCAGCCAGTGTTGCCACGGCATGGACTGGAAAACTTTTATGATGTTTCAGTTATTTATATCCTTCATGATAATTTTCGTTAATAATGATAGAGGATTTGGGGCGAGGGGATACGTCATCTAACTTTTGGTTAATCATCTTCGTGGCTCTATATCTTCTTGTGGGATTGATCTAATAATTTTGGGGTTAGTAAATTACATTTTACCGTAAGTAATAAGTTCACCTGAATTTATGAAAACCTGATCGATGTGACTGGAGCTGTGAGAAATGAATATGTCAACAATAACAAAGAAAGGAAAGTATGCAGGCATAAAATTGCTTGCGCATGCTTTGAGGATAATTGAGAGGGCAAGGGAGGGAAGGCTGAGGAAAGCTTAAATTCAGTTGCTCTCAGGCAGGCTTTAATTAAAACAAAACAATAGAGGATGTTATTAAGGCAAGGGAACTGCGCAGTGGAGGAGGTTATGTTACTTATTTTGAAAAGGCATTTGACAGATTACCGTGGCTAGAAAAATATGTAAAGGGGCATTGCGAGAAAAGGAGGTACCAGTGTCAGTTGCATCAGAAGCATTTGAGGTCAGTGTAGGTGTCTTGTTAAGGATCAGCACTAATTCATTTATTGTTTTTCTTAGTAATTTAAGAATCTACAAAGGAGTTCAGAATGGGAGGTCCATGAGAGCTGTTATATGTAGCAGAATCAGAGGAAGAAGTTGGAGAAAATTAATATTTCAAAGATGGAAGAGTAGAATGGCTGGCGGGGTGGGATTGCAAATATAAGCAAAAAAGTTTGTTGTAATTAGAAAGGTTTGAGTGAATGAATAATTGGAAGTTATCGGTTGTGGTGACTGAAATGCCCATCGACTCCACTCATAGGAAAGCAGGCAAAGGAGAAAGTAATCCTGAAAGTAAAATCAAGTTCCCGCCCTTCATTCTGCATACTTAATTCGTAGACAATGGTGAGAGAGGCTTTCCCCATGAGGGACAACGGAAAATATACACATGAGTTCATGACCGTCTGTCTAGTATAGTTGGTAACGTGTTGGCCTCGTATTCTCGGGGACCAGCGTTCGCTCCCCGTCAAGGAGTGGATAGTGAGACTACAGATGGTTACTACCATGAGTGGCGACATGGGGGGGGGTTGGGGTTACCAGGCTGGCGTCCGCCCGAGAGGCAACAGCGTTTGAGAGGACTGAAACCAACAACTTTAACTTTATATGATCGTTGTTACCCACAGGAAAAATAAGTATACGGATATACATTGTGCTCTACAGTATTTAGGTGAATGTAGATATAGAAGCCAGCAAACATTTCAGACGTACCTTTAACATTGTGGTGAATGAAGACGTATAAGCCAGCAAGCATTTCATATGAAGATTTGACATGAATGTGTTACAAATTTAAACGAATATCTTCTCTTTGTGAATAATACATTAATTTCGAAAACTCAGATGATATTAATGGTCGAAGCCAGCCTTTAATAAGTAATGTTTTCTCTTACGTCTTTTCAGTTTTTAGAATATGAATCCTCTTCGCCTTTGCTGTTCCCATTTCGCCTTGGAAGGTATCCGTGTCAGTAGAAGTATAAATTGAGTTTACTGGTAGATAATTCTCCGACAGAAGCGGTATTAACATAAAGAAATGTAATGACGCGCCATCGATTAGAATGGCTTTCCTGCTTGAAGAAAGCAATTACTTTTGAAATGAAAAAAGAAGACGTTATGTCCCCTTTGCATAGAGGCGACAGTCACTAGACAAAACGCGAATGACCGTAATGAAGTAATAAAGAAAATGAACTTCCCCTCTCGTCCCAGAATGCGATGACCTGAATTCGGTAGCATTTTGTGTGTTATTATTGTTCAGAGCAAATGAAAAACAAAAGAACTCGTTCGTCACTCTATGTAGGGCAATGGGCGGAATTAGCCAAGTTACGGGCAACGAGGACTGTAGCCTTATTAACTTTTCCGGGAACAGAGGCGTCATCTTTTGTTCCAGGAGGTTCAGCTAATTTTTAGCTTTCAGTTTCAACGTTCTTTGTAATGTGTTTAGACTCATTTGTGTGAATAGATGAGTACACACACATATATAAATACATTATATATAATATATATGTTATATGTTATTATATATATATATATATATATATATATATATATATATATATATATATATATATATATATATATACTGTATATATTTGTATGTGTACATCTATTCGTGTAAGTGAGTTAAAGCATACTACAAAAACAATGTTATATATATATATATGTATATATATATATTGTATATATATATATGTGTGTGTATATATATATATATATATATATATATATATATATATATATATATATATATATAATTGTGCATTGTTTGGTCCCTTGCAGATGGAGGCAGACTGGCATCCAAAAGTTTAGAAAAAGAATCTCCTTTTGAAGCTTCTCCATCAGTGAGGTCTTCTATTTTTCTATATATATGTATATGTATATTTACTAATATCAGGTATCCGTACGGATACTTGATAATGTGGACTGTTTGTCCAAGAAAGCTTGTAACTTTTTCTGAATAAATACTCCATTAGATACCATCCAGTTTGAATGAGGTCCTATTAGTAATTCTACTAATGCACAGAACAATTGTGTATGTGATAAAGTTAATGTATATGTATGTATGTATATATATATTATATGTATATAGTCATGTTGCTTAGCCATAAAATGGAAGGTAATGCTTTATCGCCTCTATAAATCTCAGACTCATCGTCATGAAGGTACTGATCAATGCGTTCTCTCTCTCTCTCTCTCTCTCTCTCTCTCTCTCTCTCTCTCTCTGCTCTGTTCTGCTGTGATTAATTTGATTGCTAAAGAGTATGTGCCTATGATTACTTATTGTCCGCACCGTGTCTTTTCCTATTGTCCATCTCGTTGTGTTAATGGACCTGATGGACACACATTCTTAGCTAGCCAGGAGTGAAACCATTAACTTGATCAGTGCGCTTCCACGCAATGGGCTGTTCTTATTTGTGTAAAGAAAAACTGAAGGAGAAAGAGGAAAGTATTAGTTGGGTTATATATAGATAATGTTACTTAAAACAATTGAGCGATTAGCTGATGGAGGGTCAGGAAGTAAAGGAATAAAGTAAAGGAATTAGACGGTGGTTTGTTTCAAGGCTCTTAAATTTAGTAACATAGCCTCCTCCTCCCATAAAGTCCACATTTCAGTTGACGGAGGATTAGAAAGTAAAGAAATAAAGTAAAGGAATTAGTCGGTGGTTTAGTTTCAAGGCTCTTTAAGTAAAGTAACATAGCTCCCTTCCTTAAAGTCAATAGGCTTATCATATATTTCACATTTTAGTTGATGGAGGATTAGAAAGTAAAGGAAATATAGTAAAGTAATTAGACGGTGGTTTAGTTTCAAGGCTCTTACAGTAACATAGCCCCCCCCCCATAAAGTAAACGGGTTAGCATATGGTCCACATTTTAGTTGATGGAGGATTGGAAAGCAAAGGAAATATAGTAAAGTAATTAAACGGTGGTTGAGTTTCAAGGCTCTTAAAGTAACATAGCCCCCCTCCCTCCCATAAATTTGGCTAGGATTAGCATATGCTCCACATTTGCAGTGTAGAGGGTATTCACTGCTGTATGTCAGAGATGCTGTATACCTTTGGAATCGAATTCCGCCGATTGTCAGTTCCTTTTCTTAGGGACTCCTTGCGATTATGTCTCCTCTCACGGGTTTCTTAGTTGAATATTGCTTGGGAATAATGTAGCTCATTTAATTGGCAATGCAATAACAGCATTAGGAGTCAATGCAGCAGGCTGAATGGTTGTCTGCTTATTAAGTAGTTGCATTTCCGCTGACAGAAATACTTTATGATGAACGGGTTTTTTAAAACTTTTTTTTTTTTTTTGTTATTTCGCAGAATTTTGTTTCCGTTTTATAAGGTGTGTACGCTATATATTTTACAAACTGGAGTTGACTCTTTGGGTCTTATTGAGACGTTGAAATAACAGACCTTTAGCCATTGACGCAGTGCCCCTCATGTGGTGCACTGTAGGCATTACTTAGGGTTCTTTGCAGCGTGCCTTCGGTCCCTAGCTGCAACCCTTTCGTTCCTTTTACTGCACCTCCTTCATATTATCTTTCTTCCATCTTACTCTTCACCCTCTCCTAAACAATTGTTCCATAGTGCAACTGCGAGGTTTTCCTCCTGTTACACCGTTCAAACCTTCTTACTGTCAATTTCCATTTCAGCTCTGAATGACCTCATAGGTCCCAGTGCCTGGCCTTTGGCCTAAATTCTATGTTCAGTTCGAATACCAAGGTTTTCATAAGCGTGGTTACTTTAAAACTAAACCAGCTCTCTCAAACTTTCTTACTGTCAGTTTCCTTTTCAGCGCTGAATGACCTCATAGGTACCAGCGCTTGGCCTTTGGTCTAAATTCTGTATTTTCCAATTCCAATTCATTGAAAAGATTATGCAAATATATTACCTTTGGAACTGGACCTGTTTTTTTAAAGTTCCTATTTTCCCTATTATTCATACTAATTTTGGCAGCACTAATCTAAAAACATCTCTTCGTGAATCACTCCTCCGAGGGACATCTTTTGAAATCTGAGCATAAATGCATATCCCGAGGCAGAACCGCAGGACACGCCCCGGGGATGTCTCCGGATGCCGGGCTAATTCCCCCAGCTTATCTCGGGTATTAAGTGGGATCCGGAGACTCCAAGTGGGGAATTGCCTCCTGTTTGTTTCTACAGCATCCACGTGCTTTGGTGGACACGGCTGTTAATGCTGCGTCTTCGTTGCTGAGCTGGCCAGAGGGATAGAGGATGCTCTGCATTGTCCGTTGTGTTCATGTGCATTCGCCTCCGGAAAAACTAAACTTGGTTACTGGAGGTTTTTTTGTTATTTTTACGGTTCATTTTCGTATTTTAAGGATTTAGGGGTTGGGGTGGGTTTAAAAACTACAGTGGGTATTTGGAAGTGTTTTTTCTTAGGTTATTTTTGTATTTTAAGGCTGTAGGGGTTAGGGGGGTTAAAAAACCTGCACTGAGTATTTGGAGGCGTTTTTTTTTTCGGTTCATTTTGGTATCTTAAGGCTGTAGGGGTTTTTTGGGGGCGTGGTTGAAAAACTACACTTGGTTTTTCGATTTTTTTTAGGTTCATTTTCGTATTTTAGGGCTATAGGGGTTTGGGGGGAGAGTTAAAATTCTACACTGGGTTATTGGAGGTTTTTTGGTATTTTTCCGGTTCATTTTCGTATTTTTTTTACTGTAGGGGTTAGAGGTTTCTGTAAAATCAGGAAAAAGAATAGGTAAGATAAAGATCTGGTAAACAAACATGTCCTGTTTAGAAAGCACATTCATTCTTGCAAGGTTTATGCATATCATCTACTCTGTTTTTCTATCTGTTATTTGGAAGATTATGTATTCTCTATCCCGTTTTTGCATCCCATTTTATTCTAAGATATATATATATATATATATATATATATATATATATATATATATATATATATATATATATATATATGTATGTATGCAGTTTACCATAATTGTTAAACTTTTTTTTTCAGTATTCCATTTGCTGGTTTCTTGTGCATATATTCTCTTTTGGTGAGATACGCATTATATTTTGATGTTTTGATGATTCATTTATTCCAATTTTGCTGTTTTTTGCTGTTAATGTTATTGAGATTCATACATATCTCTTTAGTGTCGTATTTATTCCATTGTGATTATTCGTGCTTCTTCTCTTTTAACTGTACTTACGTCTAACGTAACCGTGTAATACTCCGTCACCTGTGGTTTTTTCATTCAGGTCTTAAGAATTTCTGCAGTTCATTCTGATGCGGATGAATTCCTCTGTAATGGATCGCATTCCGTTCTGATGGCGTAGCATTTAATTCTCTTGGGGTATGGAAAATTGGTAGCTTTTTTACCTATATTATTTTTAACCTTGAAATTTTGGCATTTGGCCATTCTGTTATATGTAGTGTCAGGTTTGTGTGTCATATGTATATTTGCACACGTACATGCGCTCACACACAGTAGTATATGTATATATATATATATATATATATATATATATATATATATATATATATATATATATATATATATATACTGTATATATATATATTATATAAATATATATATATATATATAAATAAATATAATATATATATATAAATATATATATGTATGTATGTATGTATGTATGTATGTATTTATGTATGTATTTATAGTACCTGCCATTCTATGCCTTCAATTATTTTTTGCATCGAGGTATATTGTTATGCTGACTGGAATTTGATATTTAATAAGTTTTTCAGCACGACAGTCGAAGCGTCTAAACTCTTAAATAGAGAGCGTAAAAATGCTTTTGGCCTTGAAGGAATTTTATTGAATTTCATTTTAAAATTAAATTTGTTATATATTAACTCGCCCTTTTGCATGAAAAAGGTATTCGCTCATATTTCATTTTTACATTTGTATGAATAAAATTATTATTATTCATCATCCGTAAGATTTTATGAAGATGTGTTATTCGTATATGATTAAAATTTTTATTATTTATATTGTTAGCGTTTTTAGGAACGAGAGTTATCCTCGTATTTTCCACATTCATCTTTTTCGGTGTATCATAGTGACTTTCTATTTTTGGGAATAAAGTTCATTCATTTATTTTTCACTTCATGCCTTTTATATATCAGTCATATTTTTATATATCCTAACCGGCTCGTTCTTACGAATGAGAATTATATTTTTGTGAATAAAGTTCATTCATTTATTTTTCACTTCACGCCTTTTATGTATCAAAAGTCATATTTTTTAAATATCCTAACCGGATCGTTCATACGATTGAAAATTATTATGTTTTTGTGAATGGAGTTCATTCATTTATTTTTCACTCCACGCCTTTTATGTATCAAATTCATTTTAATTTCTATTCCTAACCAGATGATCCTTCTTACGAATAGAAGTTATTCACTTGATTTTTCTCTATATTTTTTTACTTGTTTTGCTAACTTCTCAGGCGCCTTTGTGGGAGTTTCCTTAGGAAATAGGACCGGTGGGAAGGATACGATAAGTTTGCCAGCTTCCCTTTGCTCTTCGAAGTTTTTAACGAGCGAGTTATTACGTTTAGCTATTTTATTTTTGTCGTCCTTTTCGTGCTCTGTGTAGTAATGGCGAGGATAATGATTATGTCGTAATCACTGGGATGTAAGATAAAATCTGAAATAATAATAATAATAATAATAATAATAATAATAATAATAATAATAATAATAATAATAATAATGTCCTGTTAAAGAGGATGGCTGCTGCGTGGGAATTAATCTTATATTGAATCTTCTCAATTTTTTGTATGACTCATTTCTCTTCAACCATCCTTTCTGACAGGGCGTGCTTAAGAGAGAGTCTACCTTTACCTCTAATACTAATAATAATAATAACAATAATATCCTGTTAAAGAGGATGGCTGCTGCGTGGGAATTATTCTTGTATTGAGTCTTCTCAATTTTTTGTATGACTCATTTCTCTTCAACTATCCTTTCTGACAGGACGTGCTTAAGAGAGAGCCTACCTCTAATAATAATAATAATAATAATAATAATAATAATAATAATAATAATAATAATAATAATAATAATAATAATAATATCCTATTAAAAAGGATGGCTGCTGCGTGGGAATTAATCTTATGTTGAGTCTTTGTAACAAGACGTGCTTAAGAGTGTGTAATAATAATAATAATAATAATAATACTGATAATAATAATGATAATAATAATAATAACAATTCTCTTGCCGTTGTTTTACCATATTCATCCACTGTAAATATTAAATAATGGATTTTGCTGTTTGTTTTCTGGGCCAGGCGAATGCATTGATAACAACGGTTATTAAAGCTTTGTTGGCGGCAATAACCACATTGTTTTATAATAATTTAAAAACACACGTGAAAAACAACAGAAAATAATATCTCATGAATCACTAATGTGTGATGAAAGTTTGAATAAGGGTCTTATGAAGTATAATCATTAAATAAACTTTGTAAAGCATAATTGTTCAAATTTCAACTTTAAAAACGAAATATATCTAGAGTTAGTTGAAGATAGATATTAATGGTTACAATGGTTGTTAATATAGTTGCTATGGTTGTTAATATTATAGGCATTGATGGTTGTTACTACATTTGTTAATATATTTATATGGTTGTTAATATTATGGGCATTGTTAATATTATGGGCATTAATGGTTGTTACTATAGTTGTTAATATAGTTACTATGGTTGCTAACCTAGTTCCAATACAAACATTCACACTTGGAATAAAGTTGAATTATTATCATCCTGTAATTGTATGTTAAGTTAAATTTACCACAAACCATCACATTTGCAATACAATTCAGTGCATTTGCAAGGAAGTTGATTCAATTCTATCAAGGACTAATCATTTCTTGTAAGGAAATCGATTAGATTTCGTTCTAACCATTTCATTGGCAATGAAACCGATTCAGTTCCTTGATAAATTAATCAGTTCGCGATGAAATTAAGTTAATTCCACAATCAACCCATTGGATTTGCGATGAACCTGATTCAACCCCCTGCACAAACCGTGGCGCTCGCGACGAACTTCCTTTAATTGACACGGAGCACGCCGGCATTTGCTAGGAAATTGGTATATTTCCGTCATAAACCGAAGCATATTCGAGGTAATTAATTTAACGCCGTCATGTGCGTTCGAGCCGACGAAGGCTGAATGGAATTGCATCGATGGGTAATGGTGCGGAGAGAGAGAGAGAGAGAGAGAGAGAGAGAGAGAGAGAGAGAGAGAGAGAGAGAGAGAGCAGTGCCTGTCGCGATAGATTCGGCGCCTCACGCCATAATGAGCCAGCCGGGGAGCGTGGATTGGATCGCGTGGTTTGGATTCCCGAATACCTCGGGAATATTCCGGTTCCTTCTGCTGTAAAATTTCTGGAAATGTTGTTTGTGCTCGCGAGATTTAAACTGTAATGTTACTTTTAAAACATTATGCAGCGTTTTCTCAGTTCTGGTGACATTTTTGAACTGTTTACATTTTACTCAGATTAGTGAGGGCGAACTCAACGCTAATCGTCATGAATCCTGGTTTTGGGAAGCGAGTTTATTTATCTCCCATTTTTAAATTTAAGGTTTTTAGTGGAACACATGCTGTTACTGTTTTTGGTTATTTTCTCTTTACCAGTACAGTACTGGCATTCTGTAACGTTGAGACATGCTATGTAAATTAATGGCAAATTATTATTATTATTATTATTATTATTATTATTATTATTATTATTATTATTATTATTATTATTATTATTATTATTAATATGATTTTACTTTACTTAATATGCTAATAATAGCAGTAATGATAATAATCGTAATAGCAGTTATTATTATTATTATTATTATTATTATTATTATTAATTTACTTAAACCTTGTTAATAATATATCGCACGAATTAATACCTGACGTGCAACTAAATGCCGATTGTAAGTCAGGTTTGCAAGCAAATGATAAAACGAATAGAATTAAAATAAGGACATTCAACAGATACGACAAAGAGACAGTTATTTGTCCCTCAAAGGAACTAAGGAGAGAGATGGCAGTCGTAGTTAAACTTAGTATCCATCCAAGCGGCTCATTTCAGGTGGGAAATTCCATAATATTCCATTTCTGTTCCTCCGAGAGAGATAAGATGCAATTTGCTGGGGCGTGATGATATGTCTGGGAGTCATTATTCTCTCTCTCTCTCTCTCTCTCTCTCTCTCTCTCTCTCTCTCTCTCTCTCTCTCTCTTTATATTCGCCTCCCTTCAAATCTTTTCCTCTGAAGGATATCTCTCTCTCTCTCTCTCTCTCTCTCTCTCTCTCTCTCTCTCTCTCTCTCTCTCTCTCTCTCTCTCTCTTTATTTGCCTTCCTTGAGATCTTTTGCTCTGGAGGGTGTCCCCTTCCTTTTATCCCCCTCTCTCTCTCTCTCTCTCTCTCTCTCTCTCTCTCTCTCTCTCTCTCTCTCTCTCTCTCTCTTCTCTCTAGGTTTGCCGTTATCATAATAATATACCGTTGTTATCCATGTCTGTGATGATTCGGCACGAAAATGTAAATAAAAATAATTTGGATTAATTAACTTTTTTTTTTACATGATAAGCAACTGATCATGTAAAAATGACTTCAGTGACCTTCAAGTTACTTCCCACTGTCACTTCGAAATCTTCTGTTTACGCATTGACACAGAAGAGGGTTCATCCCCGATTCAGCTGTAGAAGGATGAGCAAGGTAGTGACTTTTTGTATTGTCTCGTGTAGCCATCCCCAGCAGATGCAACGGCTTATAATGTATACAGTATATATATATATATATATATATATATATATATATATGTATATCATTCATACACACACATACACCACATATGTATATATGTGAATGTATATATATATATATATATATATATATATACATATACATACATATATATATATATATATATATATATATATATATATAGTGTATACATGTGTCTGAATATATGTATGCATGGGTTTTGTACGTACATCATCATCACGGATCTGAGTGCGCCGCATTATCTAGGACCACGGATAAAACTAATGATCTTACAGACTTCAAGTCACAAAAGGAAGGCTGGCTGTCCATATCCTTGATTACCTATTGTTTTCATCCACTTCTTTTGGGCAGGAGAAACATTTTCTCGTTCTTTCCTTTGTGTCGAGACCAGCAATCGGGGGGCGGGGGGAGAAGGGACAGAAAGTCGTGAGTTAATTGTAAGAAAGATCAAGAGAACTAGGAAATGAGAAAGAGGTGAGAATACTAAAAAAAAAAAAAGATAGAAGCCAAGCAAGACTGAAGGTAAGTGGAAAGAAGAGACGTGACGACAAGAGGGAAAATGAGAAAATGATAAAAGTGAAGAAGGAGAAATTATCTTAGGAGAAAAGATAATGACTGAAGAAGGAAAAGGGAGTAAAAGTGGACGACAGCGATTAGCAGATTTACCAGATAAAGAGAACAATAAAGATTAGCTGGATAAAAAGGACGAAAGATCAAAGAACAAGCGACAAAGGGATTGCGGAAGTATAACCCCCCCTCCCCCCCTTAAAAAAAAAAGAAAAAAGGAACCTTGTCTCCTCGAGAAGCGGAAGTGATTGTTATATCTATTGATTCGGTATCGTAGGCTTATCTGGAAGTATGTCAATTTTATGGTTCATTTTAATCTCCTGTGTTTTAATTAGTCCTCATTTATTTAATCTTTTTCACTTTTCTCTTGTTTTTTGTGTGTTATTTCTCATATTCTTCTTGGATATAAAAAAAATTTATGGCCTAAATTCCGGCGGAACTTGGACTTTGGGTTCAACACTGCTAAATGTTATCGCAATTTCTCTCTCTCTCTCTCTGTCTCTCTCTCTCTCTCTCTCTCCGCATGTATCATTCCCTTCCCCTTCAGATCTTTTGCTGTGGAAGACAGACTCTCTCTCTCTCTCTCTCTCTCTCTCTCTCTCTCTCTCTCTCTGTATCATTCCTATGGAAAGACATCCCTTTTGTTTTATCCACTCCCCATCTTCTCTCTCTCTCTCTCTCTCTCTCTCTCTCTCTGTGTATCATTTCTGTGGAAGACATCCCTTTTCTTGTATCCTCTCTCTCTCTCTCTCTCTCTCTCTCTCTCTCTCTCTCTCTCTCTCTCTCTCTGTATCATTTCTGTGGAAGACATCCCTTTCTTTTATCCACTCTCTCTCTCTCTCTCTCTCTCTCTCTCTCTCTCTCTCTCTCTGTGTGTGTATCATTCCTATGGAAAGACACCCCCTTTTTTTTATCCACTCCCCGTCATCTCTCTCTCTCTCTCTCTCTCTCTCTCTCTCTCTCTCTCTCTCTCTCTCTCTCGTCGTCCTGATTATGAAAATAGCTGACGTGGTCGTGTGTCAGTGTATCGGCAAATCAGCAGATGGGGGAACGAACGTCGTTAGCCATACTGTGGGCGGAGAAACAAGTCTATCACAAATAGACTGAATCACGCGATTCCCAGGAATGGAAGACAATCCTGGGGAAGAGAAGACAGTTTCTAGAACAGAAGACAATATCTGAAGTCAGTTCGAGGAAAAGAAGACAATATCTGAAGTCATTTCGAAGAAAAGAAGACAATATCTGAAGTCAGGTTCGAGGGAAAGAAGACAATATCTGAAGTCATTTCGAAGAAAAGAAGACAATATCTGAAGTCAGGTTCGAGGGAAAGAAGACAATATCTGAAGTCATTTCGAAGAAAAGAAGACAATATCTGAAGTCAGGTTCGAGGGAAAGAAGACAATATCTGAAGTCAGTTCGAGGGAAAGAAGACAATATCTGAAGTCAGTTCGAAGAGAAGAAGACAATATCTGAAGTCATTTCGAAGAAAAGAAGACAATATCTGAAGTCAGGTTCGAGGGAAAGAAGACAATATCTGAAGTCAGTTCGAAGAAAAGAAGACAATATCTGAATTCAGTTCGAGGGAAAGAAGACAATATCTGAAGTCACTTCGAAGAAAAGAAGACAATATCTGAAGTCAGTTCGAAGAAAAGAAGACAAATTCGTAGAGAAGATTCCAGGGAAAAATTCATTTCAGAAAAAGGACGAGAAGACAATTCTTAAGGATTTTTTGGACTGTCTGATAGTTTCTCTCTCTCTCTCTCTCTCTCTCTCTCTCTCTCTCTCTCTCTCTGTCGACCACAGAACGTGAATTTTTTTTTCATTCTTTAGTCATTAAGTTTCTTCTTCTTCTTCTTCTTCTTCTTCTTCTTCTTCTTCTTCTTCTTCTTCTTCTTCTTCTTCTTATTATTATTATTATTATTATTATTATTATTATTATTATTATTATTAGGTTCGCTTAAACTGAAATAGACATTTACTGTTCATAGAGTATAATCTCTATTTGTCATCTGTTACTGGAATATTTTTTCCTTTTGCCATTACGTCATAGATTTTATAATTTTTGTTCCATTTTACTCAATATCCGCGAAGTAAAGGAAATAATGTATTGAAAAGTGTGCACCTGCTTGCGAGTGAACAGTATGTCAGATAAATTGGAAGAGGTCGCATACTAGCAGTGGATGATTTATAAGTGCAGGTTGAATCAGTTCGATCCAGTACGAGCACTTGCTTAAAGGCTGCCACTAACGATCAGTTATGCCTGCGCAGTTATGCGTGCACATTCGGCCTGTTCAGGTAAAACTGAACCCACTAACGTTCAGTTATACCCCTGTGCAGGCAAAACTGAGCATTAGTGGGTTCAGTTTTGCCTGCACAGGCCGAATGTGCAGGCATAACTGCGCAGGTGGCGGCGGCCTTAAGTAAGAATGGTAAGAGCCAAGCAGAATTAAAGGCGTGGTGTGGACCTTTGGTCTCAGACCATGAGAATGCCCAGGAATTACACTGGCAAAGTGTCATATATATATATATATATATATATATATATATATATATATATATATATATATATATATATATATATATATATATATATATATATATATATATATATATATATATACATACATATATATATATATATATATATATATATATATATATATATATATATATATATTATAATATGTATTTATATGTATATATATTGTTTATGCATCTGCACGTGAGTGTAGCCTTGCACATATCTTTTATACTCACGTCGAAACTTTACAATTCCCTGTAGAAACCACATCTGTGGTGGCAGGGATTTATTGTCGCCAGTCTGTCCGTTCTTCTTCAGTCATAAGGATAAGCCTCTGTCTTACATTTCTCAGTTACCTCTCGTCTTTTAAGACTAATATCATAAAAAAATATATATAACTCTCGGAGAACCTTTATGGGGTAATCCTTCACCTCAGAAGGGTAATTCTCTCTCTCTCTCTCTCTCTCTCTCTCTCTCTCTCTCTCTCTCTCTCTCTCTCATAGAATGGGGATTTTTATAAAGGACTAAATTTATATAATTTTCCTTTTTTGCGTGCGGATTACCCTATATGTAATATGGAAATTTAAGAAGAAAAAAATATTTCAAGGTGCCCCCTGTTACAGTTTGAATAATATTCTTTTATTTATATTTATTATTATCAAAGTCCTCCTGTAACTGTAGACTCATAGGGCAGGCGCTGATCTCCTGTTTCTTAGGCCGACAGCCAGTTGGGGGGGGACAGGTCCCAATGCCTATGACACATGGCCAGCGTGTCGCTAGTTCCACTGTTTAACTCCCCAGCCCCAGGGCTGGCACTATTCTCTTACTGAACCTCTCGGGGTTTTTTCGGACCGCTAGGTTGACGGAAATAAAACTAAATCACCTCATTGCAAGTAAAAGTTTGTTCCCACGCTCAGCGAATAATAAACAAAGCTACATTCAAAATTAAATTTAATGACGAAAAGTTCTATTGATATTTAATACAAGAAAAAATAGGACACTGGACACATTAGTTTACAAAAGTCATTGATTCGGAGTTCCAGAGATCAGTGGCGTTTGATTTGATTTACTCAGCGCAAGCTTCATTTTTCACACCTTTGTGAAGTTCTCAAGAAATTTGCTAAGCAAAAGGCAGTAAATAGGAACCTTTGGCCTGTATATTTATTCATTTGTTTTTCAGTATTTTTTTAGAGTCAACCTTTTTGGCCTCATGTCGTTTTTGAGGCTGTTTGGATTCTGTTGTTTGTTGAAGCACTGGTTCTGAGGTTTTATATATATATATATATATATATATATATATATATATATATATATATATATATATATATATATATATATATATATATATATATATTAATATATGTACATATATGCATATATATATTAATATATATACATATATGTATATATATATTAATTATATATACATATCATTTATAATATTCATCATTCATAATGTTTATCATGTATAATATTCAATATTCATAGTGTTTATCATGTATAAATATTCATCATTCATAATGTGGATCATATGTAATATTCATCATTCATTATGTTTATCATGTATAATATATTCATCATTCATAATGTTAATCATATATAGTATTCAACATTCACAGTACGTATTATACATAATATTTATCGTAAAAAATATTGATCTAATATTTGAATAAATATGTATGAGAAGAAAAAACCTGAAAGAACACTTTGCCATTGTAATTTCGCAATAGAATGATAAAACTAAGAAATTGGACACTGTCCGATATGGAACAGTAATTAGTAACTGTAAAAATGATCTCCATAATTAGATCTCGTACGGTAATGAAGTCAGTTCACAAAAAATATTGCGACTCAACTCATCCCGAAGCAGAACCGACTCAAATCGTTTAGAAAAAGTCATTCTCTTTGTCTCTTTGTCGCACCAGGTCAATGACCTCTCGCGTTCAGTGACCTCTTTCATTCCTGCCTCAAATTTCGTCAGTAAGAAAACTGTAACCCTGTATTTTTCCATTGACAGTCCATTCCGTGAGTAATTGCATTGCAAAGTAAATTTACGTATGGCACGTTTGTTTTTCACTTTTACTTCCTGGTCATTCGAAGTCTATGTAGAACAAGTGTCATCACCTTTTCGACGATATTCGGTATTCTCGACGTCTCCTTAACTTCATTACATTACATACACCTGACCTACCTCTGCTACCTTAACTTCATTAAATTCGTTAAAGACTTGACTGTCCGTTACCAAGTTAATTAAATCAGAAGGGAGTATATCGTTAGCTCATTTTTCCCCCCTCTCGAGTTTGTCACTGTCGTCCTCAGTCTCAAAGATCTGTGCAGCCCCTCCTCCCTTGGAAATGGAACCTTCCACAAAAGTTTGACACCTTCTTGATGCACAGTCGATATTAAACCTTCCACTAAAGTCAGTTCTGGTTCCTCCTGAGGAAGTGAGATTTTAGACACCGAACAATCCACAGAGACCCTTCCGGTCGTTTTACCCCCGGGGAATCGAACCGTCCTCAAAGATTCATCCGGGAAAATTAATAATCCATTAAGACTTATCCTGTTGCTCACCCGGGGAAATAGAACCATCCACAAAATCTAATCATCCATGAAGACTCATCCAGTTGTTTACCCAGGGAAATAGAACCATCATCAAAGATTCATCCGCGAAATCTGATCGCATATCAAACTCATCCAGTTGCTCACCCTGGGAAATAGAATCATCCGCAAAGGTTCATCCGCAAAATCTATTCGTCCATTAAGACTCATCCAGTTGCTCACCCGAGGAAATCGACCCATCCACAGACTCACCCAGTCGCTCTACCTGGAGAAATCGACCCAGCCACAGACTCATCCAGTCGCTCTACCCCGGTGAAACCGACCCATCCACCAGGATCCATCCATTCTCTCCTCGCCCTGATAATCGAACAAACGACCCTCCCTGCAAGTGCGGAAGCTATGCACGCTTCCCTCGCGGAAACAATCAACGGTGATTACACAATTGGCAGGAGGTAATTAAATGTAATTGCACTTATAACGAAGGAAACTGAAAGCTGGGTCGGAAAAGCAAGTCGCGCGAGTCTTGGAGGAGAGATTTTCCAAATGTTTCTTCCTTGGAAGAAGAAGAGTTGGTGGACGTGAGTTGAATTCAAAGCTTTAGCAGGATTCACAGAGGACCTGAGTTATCTTTCGTGAGGTACCGTAGGTTTGGATTCCTCTTACTTGGGTTTGAATTCCTCTTACTTGATGCACTGAGGGTTTGAATACCTCTCATTTGGTGTCTTGGGTTTGAATTCCTCTTATTTGGTGCCTTGGGTTTGAATTCCTCTTATTTGGTGCCTTGGGTTTGAATTCCTCTTATTTAGTGCACTGAGGGTCTGAATTCCTCTTATATGGTGCACTGAGGGTTTGAATTCCTATTTGGTGCACTGAGAGTTTGAATTCCTCATACTTGGTGCAATGAGGGTTTGAATTCCTCTCACTTGGTGCAGTGAGGGGTTTGAATTCCTCTCACTTGGTGCAGTGAGGGTTGGAATTCCTCTTACTTGGTGCACTGAGGGTTTTGAATTCCTCTCACTTGGTGCAATGAGGGTTTGAATTCCTCTCACTTGGTGCAGTGAGGGTTTGAATTCCTCTCACTTGGTGCAGTGAGGGTTTGAATTCCTCTCACTTGGTGCAGTGAGGGTTGGAATTCCTCTTACTTGGTGCACTTAGGGTTTTGAATTCCTCTCACTTGCTGCACTGAGGGTTTGAATTCCTCTCACTTGGTGCAATGAGGGTTTGAATTCCTCTCACTTGGTGCAATGAGGCTTTGAATTCCTCTTATTTGGTGCAGTGAGTGTTTGAATTCCTCTTACTTGGTGCACTGAGGTTTTGAATTCCTCTTATATGTTTTCCTGACGGTTTGAATTCCTCTTGGTGCACTGAAGTTTTGAATTCCTATTTAGCTCACTGAGGGTTTGAATTCCTCTTGGTGCACTGAGGTTTTGAATTACTGATACCTGTTGTAAAAAAAGGATAGACTTCCTATCTCTGATGTTGGTCATCTGAGATTCTGAATTCTTTTGTAGTGATGCACTGTTTTGAGGTTCTTTAAGTAGAGAAAAGACTGTTAGGTGGCCTGGTTGCTTAGAGAAAGAGATTTTGCCTTTTTAGAATTTTGATGGAATCTTTATCAAACCACTTGTATTCTTTCATCTTTCTTGGGATAAATACCAGAGTTTTTTTTATCAAGTCATTGATGATTCTACTGGTTGTTAAGAATGATAAGTTGTCACTCTTACATATATGTATAATATATATATTAGCTTGTATATACATATACATGTATATATATATATATATATATATATATATATATATATATATATATATATATAATATGTGTGTTGTATTTTTGGGTAATTCTACTACAATAGACAATTTAACTTTGATAAGATTTTATAGGGGAATAATATTTTGAGAAACTTATAACTATATTTTGTTAGTAAGAACAATTTTCTTGCAGATGGTGAAGGAGCTTGGAAAGTCTGTTAATAATAATAATAATAATAATAATAATAATAATAATAATAATAATAATAATGGGTTAAAAAAGTTTTATGGATATTACCTTAATTCCCGTGTGTGCAATCCATGTACTAAAATATATGAATTAAAACGTCTTGAGGAAACTAATGAAATCTTGTTATTTCTCCCATAACACCATTCCTACCATTCAAGAATAGTACCATTACTAATAATTTATCATTTAATAACAGAAATAACGCGAGTTAAGTTGGTAATAATGACGGTACTTATTGTCTCATCTGAGGGGACAATATCCTCTTGTAATCCGGCCGTTTTTTCCCCCCCGCATAATATGACTCGTAAATCCGAAGTGAGTCGAAATATATGACGGTCATTTCGAGAGAGAGAGAGAGAGAGAGAGAAAGAGAGAGAGAGAGGCACCCCTCGTTGGGTCCTCCTCTAATTAGGACTCTTCGGGATTCCTTAATTTCCCCTGTTTTTTTTTTTTTATTAGTTATAACTCATCGATTTCATTAATGGCCGTTTCTGATTGCCTCTTGGACCTGGCTGGGCGTGTTTGTGGTATAATCCCTCTGGATCAGGTAAATTTAAGATGTTGTAGGGACGGATGGGAGAGAGAGAGAGAGAGAGAGAGAGAGAGAGAGAGAGAGAGAGAGAGAAAGAGAGAGAGAGAGAGAGAAAATTTTAGTTGGCTAATATTTAAAATATATGTGCATATATATAATTATATATACATGTGTATTTATATATACATTATATATATATATATATATATATATATATATATATATATATATATATATATATATATATATATATATATACATACATACATACATAC
Source organism: Macrobrachium rosenbergii (assembly GCF_040412425.1). Taxonomy (NCBI): domain Eukaryota; kingdom Metazoa; phylum Arthropoda; class Malacostraca; order Decapoda; family Palaemonidae; genus Macrobrachium; species Macrobrachium rosenbergii. The sequence continues at coordinate 13,234,680 of NC_089779.1, forward strand.
ATATATATATGTATGTATGTATGTATGTATTAATGAATGAATACTATTAGTTCCATTCACCGGATCTGTGGAAATACAACAACTATAATGTAGATACTCAACTTCTCGGTTTCCTAATAGTTTTGAATACGAATGTCACTGAAACATTTTATATATATATATATATATATATATATATATATATATATATATATATATATATATATATATATATATATTATACATATCAGGTAATTAATTAGTTCTTTAAATATTAAAATAAAATACACAATCAGATTTTATAGGTGTAAATAAAATGTTTCGGTGATATTCGTATTCAAAACTATCAGGAAACCATGAAGTTGAGTATTAATATATATATATATATATATATATATATATATATATATATATATATATATATATATATATATAAATCCTGGAAAAATGGGAGACATGAGCACGTCTACTTTCATACTTCAGCTGCAGAATGTTACAGACATTTTCAAAAAAACTTCTACAACATTGGCCATATCATTCACATACACCTTTAAAATCTGATCGTATATTTCATTTTATATTATTTGAAGAACTAATTCCCATCCTCCTTAGTCTAAGATGCCTTTCATTTACGAAGATAATCATATCTGTTAGGAATTGTTGTATCCCTTCCTGAAATTTGCAAGTTTCTTGTAATTAAAGTTCATTTTTGCCAGTTGATATCCCGAAAAATACAAAGTGGAAAAATTTTCTCTCATCGTATTTTGCTTAATTGTTGTTTGATTATTCGTAGCGTGTAATAGCATTGGGATTAAGATTTAATAAGCTCCTAAAAATACGAGTGATAATGATGCCATTATCCATTAGGACCTGTGGAATTTCCTCGGCGATAAAACTATAATCCTGAAACCCACATAAAATGAGAGGTATGACAAAACCGCGATCCTGAACCTCACGTTGAATTCGAAGCATTGAAACTGAAGGACTGGCAATAATAATTAAGAGCTGTTCTTCTTTCAATGTCCTGCCTTCGCCCTACCCTCTCCCCTTCCCCTGTCCTCTTTAAACCCCGCCCCCCCCTTTTTTTTTCCTTTCTCTTCCCCAAAGAAAGAAACGCAATTATCAGACGAAGGTTTGGTTTCGCAGTGTAGTAAGATACCGTGAAAATGCGTCGTACATTTTCTTTTTAGCGACATTTCGCTGTGTTCCGGAGCAGTTCAGTGCCTTGTGCATTAAGAGGAAAAGCATGACGATGAATAAAATCACGAAAAAAAAAAATATTCTTAATTATCAGACTTGTCGTGAAAGGCACCACACAGTCATGTCTCCATAATCTTGTCGTAAGACGTAAGTATGACTGAATGTAATTGCTGTGCCATGAACGCTAATGCCGGTCTAACAATGCAGCCTGCATCTAGTTTCCATTTCTATGTCATTTGATGCTTCATTAATTATGTTTCCCCAGGTTGATTGCAAATCTCCTGAAGCAGATTCGACTCGATGCTGTGAGGTAGAAATGAAACCTTTGAATGGCTCCGAGTAAATGAATGGGGGAAGTTCTTGAACTTCACGTCGAAGAAAACAACGTGTTTTGTTTCATTGTCCCGTTTAAGGAATGTTGTTTCTTATTCGATTTTTGAAGCTTTCTATAATCTCTCTTGAATCTTTAATGTCTCTTTATCTATTTAATGGTTTATTAATTTATTTGTTCTTTTTGATAAATGAGATCTCTTCTTTCTGTATTTTCCATTAACGTACTTCCTCTTACTTCCTAATGAACACCATATTCTTTGGAAGCTTGAATTCAAGTCAATGGCCTCTTTGGGCTTGTTCCGAAAGAATGGGGTTCTTATTAATAATAATAATAATAATAATAATAATAATAATAATAATAATAATAATAATAATAATAATAATCGTGATCTGTAAGTAATTTCAGTCTGGAATAGAATCTCGTATTTGTGATAAATATTTAACAAATAGCCTCCCTTTTCGTGCTTGATTACAGCTGCAAGATGAAACGAATATACACCGTTCCCGGCCCCTTAAAAAAGGATGCATATGTGATACAGGCCTCATTGATAGTGAGGTGTACCAATAATGGGTCCGATACCTTCCATTTGCCTCTTAAAGTTGACAGGGACTAGGCAACCAGTGTGGGACTGATTCAGAGTTAAATGCTTTCGCCAGCGATGTCATTGACCCCGGGGGCACCAACGCTGCTTCGTGTATGCGAAGAGGAAATATGTCAATCATTTAATATTGACTGAAGCAGAACTTCTGACATAAATCTGCATTATTGGGTGGGTGTATTAGCTCACCATATCATGCCTGAGGAAGACTGCCATTCATACAATAGACTATGCAGATTCTCTGGAGTGTTGATGTTATTGGAAAGTGAACTCTGCTGTATATATGACTGGAATACGCGCGCAATAAGTTGTCTGAACTATATTGTAATTGTTGTGATGATAAATGATTTTTTTGCAGTGGTCAGGTATATATTTATGGAAGCCCCTCTTTGGTTCTGTTCATTGACAATCATTTACTCCTTCCTGAATTCCAGTTTTAAGTTTAGCCTAGATTATCACTCAAGTGTTGTGATATTTCAGCCGTTCTTTATTACATCAAGTAGTGGGGGCATGACCTGATTCTTTTTATGTTCGTGACCATCTTTTGAAATTTTCCTCCCACTCCAATTTTTATGATAATCTATATTGTTGTTTTCTTTCGACCATTTCGTCTGTAGTTATGGAAGTCAGATCTCTTTTTCCCCATGATCATCTTGAACCATGGAAGCCACTGGAAGTTTTCTTTTGTTTAAATATTTAGAATACCAGCTTCCTTCTCTTTTTCTCTTTAATCTCTTTGCACACATCGCGCGAGCAGGTAAAACCAACAGGTGGGTTGCAGGTGACACCAACAGGTGATGGTTATTGCCTCCCCAGACAATACCTCGCCCACTTCGGCTCTTTCTCAATACCCTACCCTTATTTAGCCAGATCCACTCATTGCCGCAAGTTCCTCCTTACCTTCCCAGTTCTTCCAGCCTTCCAGTGTCCTCAGCCTTCTTCATCCCTTTCCAGTCATCGCATCTATTTCCTGTTCCTGTGTTATTGTCTTGTTTCTTATCCCCTTCCCACTCTCCTTGTTCTTTTTCACTTATGTCATTTTTATTAGATTTCCAATACCCGCCTACCTTTTATTATCGCTCTTTTCCAGCTGAAACAGCCTTACCCAGTCACCCCCACCCTCGACCCTCACAGACCCCCTCCTCTTCCTGCTTCCCTCACTATACTCCATTCCAAACCCCTCTCTTGTTACCTCACCTCCTTCCAATTCCAAATTCGCAATATCCCAGCCCCTTTCCATTTACCCTCCACTGTTTGCCTATTCCCATTTCCCTCACCCATTCCCGTTTCCCCCCTTTCACCCATAAACCCCCACACTAACAAGTCCATCCCATCAGGTTCCTCTTATAATGGGGATGATAACACCACCCATCCTGGATGAGGCATCAGGGTCGGAAGTGAGAAAATCACGTTTTAATTCGAAAATGGGAATTTTTTTATCAGCAATTTCGTCGCCTCCGATGGGTTTGTAATGAAGGTTACAAATAGCGACGTGTGGACTCAGTGCTCAGTCTTTTTTTTTCTGTATTTCGTGCTCCTGTTGATACAGAGGAATGAGCTGGCTGTATTTGGTTACTAAGCGCATTACCGGCAGTTTTTCATTTGCGGCATCGTGCTTGAAATGTCAGTATTGTTTGCATGCGTGTAGGTATGTGTTTACATTATATATATATATATATATATATATATATATATATATATATATATATATATATATATATATATGTATGTATGTATGTATGTATGTGTATGTGTGTGTATATATATATAATGTTTAACCTGACGTGAATACAAGTACATAACAAATACATCTGATAGTCAAGCGTCAACAGAGAAATAATTTTTACTAAGAGTGCGCACTCTCAAAATCATTACGGGAAAGATTCAGTTGGCTGTCAGTTTGTTATTACTGCTTCTGTTTATGGATTAATATATATATATATATATATATATATATATATATATATATATATATATATATATATATATATATATATATATATATATATATATCCGTACTTGTAAATATACGACAACTTCTCGAAATCCATTATATTGCATATAAGTAGGTAATTTTTTTTATACATTAAAAATCGACATAAAAACGCGGCATGTTGCAATACACAGCCAAGAAGCACTACAGGACTGGAGAGGCAAACCCATCGAAAAAATTCGATGAGGTCCCTTTGGCACGCAGTGTGCCGCCCAACCTCTGAAAATATATAAGAATCCAGGTCTGAATGCCACAAGATATAAAGGTCAGGCCCTTTGGCTCGGAAGGAGGCGATGCAGAAGCGAAGATCAAGACAGGGCAAGACTCCTCCCACCGCCTCTGCCTCTTGTGACCAGCTTCTTTCTTTCTTCCTTCGTCTGTGAAGAAGAAGACGAAATTTTGTCGCTCGCAAACACACATTCCCTCAGAGACGTACGGGTGGGGTCTCGGCGCCTTTTGACCACTGGATCGAATATCCCCAGCGGTGAAACGTATTCCTTTTTCCTTAGGTATTTTCTAAAAGTTACTGCCATATAAGACTTTATATTTCTTGGCTAAAAAAGCTCCTTTATTTTACAGAGGTTTAAAATATTACGCCCTTAGCACTGTTTACATTTTTCTAGACATTCGGTATAACTATTTCCTTATGTATTTTGAATGTTACTCAAGAATTTCCTTTTCCCACAAATTTTTTAGACATTGCCCCACCAGAAAATTTTTCTTTTTCCTAATTTACTGTTTCCCTAGTTATTTTAGACATACCTTTTGATGGCCACTTTTCTTCCCTAAAAAAAAACAAGATGCCTTTTCTCAAGATGCTCCAGATATTTTTTCTTTACAAAACTTAAAGTTTTGCCCTTTTCCCGTTTTTGTCTATATCTTTTCCATAGGGGAAACATTCGCCTTTCCCCCACTGTCAAGTTTCTGCACTGTCAAGTTTCCCCACTGTCAAAGTTTTCCCACTTTCGAGTTTTCCCCCTGTCAAGTTTCTCCACCGTCAAGTTCCCCTTCTGTCAAGTATCTCCAGTCAAGTTCCCCACCGTCAAGCTTCCCCACTGTCAAGTTTCCCTACTGTCAAGTTTCCCTACTTTACCTACTGTCAAGTTTCCTCCACCGTCAGGTTTCTCCACTGTCAAGTTTCCCCAATGTCAAGTTCCCCGTCAAGCTCCCCACTGTAAAGTTTCCCCACTGCCAAGTTTCCCTACTTTCCCTACTGTCAAGTTCCCCACCTTTTGGTTTCTCCACAGTCAAGTTTCCCCACTGTCAAGTTCCCCCCCGTCAAACTTCCCCCACTGTCAAGTTTCCCTACTTTCCCTACTGTCAGGTTCCCCACCGTCAGGTTTCTCCACTGTCAAGTTTCTCCACTGTCAAGTTTCCCCTCCCCACTGTCAAGTTTCTCCACTGTCAAGTTTCCCCTCCCCACTGTCAACTTTCGTTTCTCTTCTCCAGATCGTGCTCATTATACCGTTTTCCCTTTTCAGGGCATTTGCTTGAGCTGTCGAGGAACCTCCGCCGGTTCCCTTTGGTGCCAGACCTCTGGCACTCAAGTTGGAAGGACGTCAGGAGAATATCTGAAGAGGACAGACAGTTTACCAGGGCTGTTGTTCCCAGAAGGTTTCTTGCAAGCATGACCTTTGGACGGATAACAACGTGAGTACAATCACGAACGGACTGAATTATTCGTGTTCGGAATATCTAAAGAGCAGAGATAATACATCTGATTCTAGGAAGATGGTATGCGTGTTTTCAATGATTTTATTTATAGGTACCGGGACATATCTCTTTTTACCATTTACTCCTTTCTCATACGAAAGTATATTTATGAAATGTACGGTATGTTGAAGCCAGGAAGTCAGTGTATTTAGAATTATTACAAAAAAAATATTGATATTTGAATGTATTATAAACAGACACCGGGAAAATTGATTTTTGATGGTGGACACCAAAAACTTATAAAGCAGTGACACGTAACTGAAGTCTTTATTCGGGAAGTCTAGAAAGAATCTCGAAGATTTTCTGCCAACTCTGATATTTATTAAAGAAATATCTTCACGCATATCTGTTGAGAAGGAAAGCCAGGAGAGTCTTTTTACCACATGAGATATGTCACACCACCCTTATGCTAATGTACTTAGTTCAGTGCATAATCGTTTATTATGAAACTAAAGCTCAAGAATTTTTCCCGACACTCAGCAGTTACATCACCACGGCAAGAATGAAAGAGTGATTCATTATGGCTTCTTGGCTTATTGACCTGGCGTTGGGACACGGTTCCCTCGTCAAGATTTCCAGGCGAAGTCTGGGGATCGAAATTAGCTTCTATATACTGTTCTATTTGGACTTCATATTCTTAAATTAAAGAAGAGGAACGCGTATCTTTGGAAGTGAATGTCAGTTGGAAGTTATAGAGTTTCTCGTAGCATAATGATTATATATCTCTGGTGCATTTGATCAATATATTACTTACGCTTATACATACGTAAATGCATATAATATATATATATATATATATATATATATATATATATATATATATATATATATATATATATATATACTGTATGTATATATATATATATATATATATATATATATATATATATATATATATGTATATATACATTCTGATTATTTTTCTCGGTACTTACATAAACATATAATGAAAAACTAATTAGCAAATGTGTTCGAACGCCGTCAAACAACGTCAACGAAACTCCGACCTGGAACGCCTTTGATTTTGTACCGACGACATCGCCAACTATTTCACTCTTCACTTCATTTGCAGACAGCACGTGCGTGGGCAGGTTATCAGGCCCGTTACTTGAGCATTTTGGACGGCGTTTTTGCGGTCTCCTGACGGGTGTTGTGACAGGCGAGATACGGCGTGGCTTCTTTGGGAGCAAGCACTTTTTCCTCGCTCGGTCGTAAATGATGTCTGGGCGTTGGGAGCTGCGGTTGCTCCTCTAGCGAAGGTTGGTGTAGGGGCTTCTGAGTCCTTGGTGCTGTGTTTAAAAATGTTGTGCCTTTTGATTTTTTACTTTTATTTTTTTAATTCCTAATAGTTATGGTTTATTAATGGGTGCAGTGTATAAAATTTCAAGGAGAATTCTGGTATCATTTTACGCGACTTGTTCGATGTCTAAAGTATCCAACTGTGATCATATATACCGGTAAAATAACCATGATTATGATAAAACGTAGCATTCCAGGCGAGATAAAAAAAAGACCATAAAACCGACTGATGTGTATGGAACTGTCAACAAGGAGGATGAAATAAAACAGCAGAAACAATTGAGGAACGAAAAAACTAGCAAAAATTTCGTCAGATCTTTATCATTCTTTAAATCTTGAAATTAATTTAGCAAAAATGCCTAGAAAAAACTTAAAGCCTTTTTTTGAGCATATTTTTCAGCAACAGTTAAATGAGCATAAGTTTTACTAGAACACATTGAACATTAGAGTATATGTTTATCGAAAGAGGCTGGAAATATTTTCGTATATTTCAGAGATATGAATTTCGTCTCTGGTAGACTGATTCCTGTCATAACATTGATGGTGTAAGCCGTATGGTTTTAAGGATTATTATCGTAGCTTTTTGCAGTCTCAAAGGATATTCTGGAGAGCTTCAGCAGATTTTGATGAGATGGGACAAGCATTGTGAGATCGAAATTTTGCCCAAGAATTGCGAATGGAAACACCGCAACCTCTGTTTTGGTAGAATTCCATTTATAAAGAATTTCTTCTGAAAATCTACAGCTCGTGCCATTCAACCCAGTGAAGCACAAAGGTGAATGAGTCGCTGATAAGAAATAGGAAAGTGTAGTCGGTGTTTCATAGATTACTATACAAACACACACACAAGACAGAAGAGTGTAGCTGGTGTTTCATAGATTACTCCACAAGTCACACACACACACATAAATAGACTAGTGTAGTTGGTGTTTCATAGATTACTGTACAATACACATACACAACAAATAGGAAAGTGTACTCGGTGTTTCATAGATTACCATACAAACACACACACACACACACACACAAGACATAGAAAAGTGTAGCCGGTGTTTCATAGAATACTATACACACACACACACACACACACACACACAAACAAGCCATTGAAAAGTGTAGTTGGTATTTCATAGATTACTGTACAAGACACCCACACAAACACACACACACACACACACACACACACACACACACACACACACACACACACACACACACAAAGGTTCATAATCGATATGGAAATATTCTTAACGAGGCAAAAAGGAACGACCTACTAAAAATTCCCTTTTCTTTTTCTCAAAAAGAATTATTAAAACCTAATACCTGGAAAAAAAAGATAAAGAAGAAAGTAGTCTTGGGTTTAACAATGAGGAAAGCGATAGACCATCAGCCTCTCAAAGAAAGAAAGGTTGTAGGAAACGGATGAAAAATAGTCAGGAAGAGAATTGCAAGATAAAGAGAGGCATTGGAAGAAACAGAAACAGGAAATAGACGCGTCTGTTAAAGTAGGGAATGGTAAGTAAATAAGAGAAAATGAGGAAAGAGAGAAAAAGCAGTTTTTTTTAAACCAAATTATTATTATTATTATTATTATTATTATTATTATTATTATTATTATTATTATTATTATTAATCAGAAGACGAACCATATTCATGTGGAACAATCCCACAGGGACCATTGATATGAAATTCAAGCCTCCACAGAATATGGTCTTCATTAAAAATAAGTTACAGAAGGTAATAGGAAATGCAGAAAGAAGAGATCGCCTATTAGAAAGGAAAAATAAATTAGCAAATTAATAAATAAATAGGTAATAATGTAAGTAATTGATAAAATACAAGCAGAATTGCTTTAGGACAGCAATGCATTGCATCTGCGCATGAACTTTTTGACTTGATAGAAAGAGAGAAAAATGAGATGATGGCAGAATAAAAAAAAAAAGTAGGATAGACAAGGATTTAGGGTCAGGTAGTTAATTAGAGTCGCCTTTTTTTCCAGAAAGCCAATCATTTCCCGATCGCTCTTTGTAAAGCTCATTAAAAGCAGGAGAGATCAAGAACGTGGATCCAGGCGATGAGCGGCAATTGCCCGCTTTGCTAATAAGTTATATTTGACCCGGACGGAATGGCTTCGTCGAGTAATACTGCTTATGGTGGGCGTTCTGCGTGACCTTTTTAACCGCAGTTGCTCCGTACGGGGGTAGTGCCGTAGTTAAGGTTCTTTGCGGCGTCCCTTTGGCCACCAGGTGCAACCCGTTTCATTCCCTTTACTGTACCTCCGTTCATAGTCTCTTTCTTCCATCTTACTTTCCACCCTTCTAATAATTGTTTCATAGTGCAGCTGCTGCGAGGTTTTCCTCCTGTTACACCTTTCAAACATTTTACTCTCCATTTCCCATTCAGCACTGAATGACCTCATAGGTCCCAGGGCTTGGCCTCTGGCCTAAATTTGATATTCCATTTCCATTCCATCGCCTGCAATTTTGATATATGTTGGAGTTTGCAAGGAATTATTCTCAGAATATAACTGAGTTTGACATCTTTCTTTCCCTTTTCTGTGTATTTTGAGCCTGTTGTATAATTAGGAAGTCACAGAAGGGTTGGTAGATGCAGAAGTTTTAGAGCGAAAGGACCATGATATTCAGGAAAGATGATAGTGCTTGTAAAGTAAATGTGACTGGCCGCACATTCTTTGAGGAGCTGTGAACGTGCTGCTTATGTGGTTTCTCTGTAGTTAAATAAACACTTTGCACAAGAATTTCATTCACGATTCTATTTATAAGTGGTGAATGCAGGTGCGAGTTTTTTATTTATTTTATTTTATTTTTTTTTCTCGAAGCCAAGATTCCCATTTAAAGAAGTTCTTTGTTGAAATAATTGCTGATAAACATAATAATGATATTTCAGTTGTGAAAACAGTGATATCCCTGCAACGATTGAATTCCTTAATAAAGAATATTTTCTCACATTAAAGTAAAATGGAAGAAGAATAATAAGAACGGAGGTATAGTGAAAGGAACGAAAGAGGTTGCAGCTAGGGGCCGAAGGGGCGCTGCGAAGAACATTGAGTAATGCCTACAGTGCACCGCGTGAGGTATACTGACGGCACTACACCTAATGACTGTGCCAGAAAAGAATGAAATTATAATTTCGTTCGTCTGCTTAAGAAATTTCCATGTAATCACAAACTAAGTCTTCAAATTCTGCGGTATAGCTACGACTGTAGTGTTCAAAATTGCTCGTATATTCACAAAACTCTTTTCTTAAACTGAATGTATACCACAGAGAAAGGTCTGAATATCTGCCCCCCCTATCCAGAAAGTTTTTGAAGTGTCGGTATACTGACGAACAAAGTTATTAAAATGTACACTATATCCAAGTTCAGTTTTCTGAAAAGAAAACTGTTGTGCCGGGTTTGTCTGTCCGTCGCACTTTTCTGTACGCACTTTTTCTGTCCGCACTTTTTTCTGTCTACACTTTTTCTGTCCGCCCTTAGATCTTAAAAACTACTGAGGCTAGAGGGCTGCAAATTGGTATGTTGATCATCCACTCTCCAATCATCAAACATACCAAATTGCAGCCCTCTAGCTTCAGCAATTTTTAGCCATAATCGTGCGTCTGGTAATGATATAGGCCACGCCACCACCGGGCCATGGTTAAGGTTTCATGGGCAGCGGCTCATACAGTATTATACCGAGACCACCGAAAGATAGATCTATTTTCGGTGGCCTTGATTATACGATGTACAGAAAACTCGATTGCGCCTTAGAAACTTCGGCGCATTTTTTACTTGTTTGTTAAAATCGGTTGTATATCCGCAAAGTGCCTAATATCGGCTGAATACCCACAAACCTTGTTTTTAAAATCGGCCGTATACACATACACAAACACTTTTTATTTAAAAAAAAGTTATAAAATCCGTCGTTTATCCACAAAACGCTGTTAAAAATAAGTCGTTTATCCACAAAGAGTTATTAAAAAAGCCACAGACTTGTTAAAAAATCCAAAAAGAGTTGTTAAAAATCCACCAAGAGTTATTAAAAAAGCCACAGAGTTGTTAAAAAATCCACAAAGAGTTATTAAAAAACCCACAGAGTTGTAAAAAAATCCAAAAAGAGTTATTACAAAATCCACAAAGTTATTAAAAAAGCCAGAACAGTTGTTAAAAAAATCCAAAAAGAGTTATTTAAAAATCCATAAAGAGTTATTAAAAAACCCTCAGAGACTTGTTAAAAAATCCAATAAGAATTATTAAAAAAACCACAGAGTTGTTGAAAAATCCAAAAAGAGTTATTACAAAATCCACAAAGTTATTAAAAAAAAGTCACAAGAGTTGTTAAAAAATCCAGAAAGATTTATTAAAAAATCCCACAGAGAGTTTTTAAAAAAACCCACGTAGAGTTGTTACAAAATCCGGAAAGTGGTATTAAAAAATCCAGTGTAATTAAAAAAACCCACAGAGATGTTAAAAAATCCAAAAAGTGTTATTAAAAAATCAACAAAGAGTTATAAAAAACCCACAGGGAGTTTTTAAAAATAAAAAAAAAAGTTGTTAAAAAATCCCAAAGAGTTATTAAAAAACCCACAGAGAAGTTGTTAAAAAATCCCAAAAGAGTTATTAAAAAATCCACAAAGAGTTATTAAAAATCAGTTGTATATCTACAGAAAAAAAAATCTGAAGTGTATTCCAAGCAACCATGCATCGATCCCTCACCCGAATAACCCACAGCAGTCTTTCAGAACCTTCCTGGCATTATCACCGCTGACACAGTGCCAGGAATTAACAATGGAAACAAAAGTGGGCTATTTTTTTAGGCATTAGTTTGTTGTTGTTTGTGAAGGGCGAGGCCGCGTCTCAGAAATTTAATTTTGGTTCGTATCGATGTCCCCGCGCTGATGTCACCTACATGAGAGAGGATGATGTAAAAGACGATGTGTCCTGTCTATTGTGTTTACAGTCAGGAGGGGGTTGGGGGTGGGGGGAGGTTAGGTCGACTAATGAGAGGGGGTGTGAGGGAACATTCATTCAGTTTTTATAAATGTATGTCGTTGCTGGTATTATTATTATTATTATTATTATTATTATTATTATTATTATTATTATTATTATTATTATTATTATTATTATTGTGGTGAAGAAATCCACAATAGTGTCTGTACATATACATTAATAATAATAATAATAATAATAATAATAATAATAATAATAATAATAATAATAATAATAATAAAAATCTCATAATCGCACGTGTCAATAAAATGGTGACTAAATCCACAATACTGTAGTGTCGGTGTAAATATATATTAAAATTGTATGAATGTATATTTTAGTGCATATTTAAACTTACGTTATTCTGGATTTATTCACCATTTTATTGATAGGTGCTATTATTATTATTATTATTATTATTATTATTATTATTATTATTATTATTATTATTATTAAGGCTCCACGTGGAAATCTTGCTAGAGTGATGAATTTGAATGAATAGGACCCATAACATTCCTTCAAGTGACGTTTCTTCTTTTCGAGTCATTCTCAGACCACAAGAAGAATGTTTGAAAACTACATTCTTCTTCTTCTTCTTCTTCTTCTTCTTCTTCTTCTTCTTCTTCTTCTTCTTCTTCTTCTTCTTCTTCTTCTTCTTCTTATTATTATTATTATTATTATTATTATTATTATTATTATTAATATTATTATTATTATTATTATTATTATTATACAAAATATTTGAGTAAAATCGTTGCATACTTTTCACATTAGTTATTATTATTATTATTATTATTATTATTATTATTATTATTATTATTATTATTATTATTATTATAAAAATTTACTAAAATCGTAGTATACTCTCTAACATTAATTTAACCGCTTAAATGACCCTATTCATAATTAATGCCCTAACACTTCATTAAAGATGAAATTCCAAGTTAAATGTTTAATTCCTCACGTGACCTTTGACCTCGCATATGCCGTGCACATCGATATAAAAAAAAAAAAGACCCTTCCACTCCCGATTGGAACTTTAACCTTTTGCTATGGACTCATTCCTAAAGAAAATATTCTGATTAAAAAAAATAATGCATCCATTCCTCGTTGGTTATGACCTTTCATTCACGTTGGTTTAATCTATATATTTTTCGGGTGTCATTTTCTCGGCTGGAGGAGGGATTATCATTGGCCTCGCCAACGACTGGTGTGCTTGTCATGTTGGCATCATCGCTAACAGTATTTTTACTTGTTTTTTCGTTATATTTTCTAATTTTCGGGTGTGGAATTATCAATACTTATTTGTGGGATGTAAAGAATTTACTTGCTTATTTTTTTACGTTAGATTTTTTTGTTTCATTTTCAGATGTGGGAGTATTTACTGTTATTTGTTGATTGTATAGAATTTACTTATTTTTTTCTTTATATTTTCTAATTTTCAGATGTGGAGGTATTTATAGTTATTTGTTGATTGTATAGAATTTATTACGCTAGATTTTTTTATTCTCAGATGTGGGAGTATTTACGGTTATTTGCTGAGTGTACAGAATTTACTTTTTTTTTACGTTAGATATTTTTCATTTGCAGATGTGGGAGTATTTACAATTATTTTTTGAGAGTATAGAATTTACATGTTTCTTTTACGTTAGATTTTTCCAATTTTCAGATACTGAAGCATTTATAGTCATTGGTAGAATGTATAGAATTTATTACGAGAGTTAATATTTTTTAAGTTTTAATTGCAAATGATTTATAAATATATATATATATATATATATATATATATATATATATATATATATATATATATATATGTGTGTGTGTGTGTGTGTGTGTGTGTGTGTGTGTGTGTGTGTGTGTGTGTGTGTGTGCAGATTGATAAAGAGAAATCAAGCACTAGCGACGATGCTTGACAGTGATACCCAACAGGGCTGGCTATCCATTCTTCACTTTCAGAATGGAGAATTCTGTTCCAGCCTTGACCGCCACAGACAATTCAATTCTCCTCCCAATCTTCCGCGAGATTTCCTGGTCAAATAGGCTGGTAAACTGTGCCCACTTCGACGGGCGATTTGACCTTTTGTCTCCGAGGCTTCGTCTGTCGTGACCATAAGCCGTTGTTGTTGTTAAAATGATCGATCCACGTCGTGAATGGAAATTAGGTTCGCGCGAAGCCTTGGGAATATTCGCACGAAGTGGGAACTATGTATTTTGTAATTACTTTCCCAGCTTACAGTAGGTCTCTCTCTCTCTCTCTCTCTCTCTCTCTCTCTCTCTCTCTCTCTCTCTCTCTCTCTCTCTCTTCCCTTTAATCTAAATAACAGACCAATCTCTCTTTCTTTCACTAATCCAAATAACAAATCTCTCTCTCTCTCTCTCTCTCTCTCTCTCTCTCTCTCTCTCTCTCTCTCTGTCCTTATTCTAAAACCAATATGTCTCTCTCTCCCTCTCTCTCTCTTTCTCTCCTTAATCTGAATAACAAACCAATCTCTCTCTCTCTCTCTCTCTCTCTCTCTCTCTCTCTCTCTCATTTATCTAAATAACAGACCTACAGACCTTTTTGTCCCTGGTATAAACCTCTCTCTCTCTCTCTCTCTCTCCAAGTCTTTAGTAGACTTAATCTTTATAAGTCAAGGCCTAAATCTTTTTCTCTTTTTGATTACGTCCTAACGGAAATCCTGACCACAAATCCTATTGTTATACTTGTCGGATTTATCAGTCTCGTTAACGCGGATTACGAGGCAAATATTTACTTTCTGCGGTATCATGATAGCGGGTGGCGAGAGACCTGCAAGGAAGTGTTGCTTTATTATTATTATTATTATTATTATTATTATTATTATTATTTATAAAAACGTCATACTCACATGAGTCAATAAAATGGTGTAGAAATCCACAATGGTGTCACTGTGAATATATACTAAAAATATATATAAAACTGACACCATTCTGGATTTCTTCACCATTATTATTATTGTTATTATTATTATTATGATTATGATTATTATTATTATTATTATTATTATTATTATTATTATTATTATTCATACTGAACGTGCATTATTCAGTAACGATAATATATTAATTTACATAGCAAGCTTTGACTGTTTAGAGACCCTTTTTGGAACAAAAGAACAAAACGAAATTTGTCATTAGCAGAAAGAATAAAATAGTTCAGTATTTTGCCAACGAACGACTTCCATCGATTTTGTCTACGGAACCCAGGAAGGCAAAGCAGCCAAAATATCCGCCTCTGTGAAATTAGAAAGAGAGAATGAAAAGGATAATTTATGAAATACGTCATTTAATATATTTATGCCTATAGATTTGTCCCAGGTCTTATACTTTCACGCGTTAAATGAATCGATATTTTGTTTGTTTGTTTGAGTGACCCTCTACGGTCTAGACACTGTCGGTAGACTTGTTGTGGAACATTTCTAACAGATGGCGCCACTGCCCAGATAATTTACCTGTATTTGCAGTGAAATATATAGCCGTAACTTGCGTTAGTTATAGATTTTCTAAAGAACTAGTTAAGTCTCTCTCTCTCTCTCTCTCTCTCTCTCTCTCTCTCTCTCTCTCTCTCTCTCTCTCTCTCTCAACCTAATGTACTTAATGGCCCATCAACATAATTATAATAGGTAGTACTTGAGGCTTGTGCCGCTCTCTCTCTCTCTCTCTCTCTCTCTCTCTCTCTCTCTCTCTCTCTCGTTTAATCTAGCGTGTAAAATCCCGTGTCACTCCCTTTGGCCGTAAATGGTTTATGGAGTTGGATCATGAGAAGCATGTACAATTAAAAGACAGTTTTTTTTAAATTTGAATGTGAAATTAATATTTTATGTTTCCGAAATTTAATGGGAATGGAAGTGACTCTTTCGGACCAATTTAAAGGATGTTGTTTGCCCTTACTTTAGGACACAATCATTTTTATCGATTTACCGCTTTACTTTTTATTTCATTTTACTCTTCCTGAGATTCCGCGTCGTACCTGTCTAGCTACCCACTACCTCATTTGTTGCAGTAGTACCAGGATTAATTAAGCTGTTCGATGAATGTTTCTGCCCTTCTACTCCCAAGCTGTAGAATTCTGTCTCCGATTCTAGTTTCCCTGAGTACCGACCACCCTTCCACCTTTTACCTTTGACATTCTGTAGCTGTAGTGGTTCTGTTGCCAGCGTGTGTTGGCTTTTGTTAGATTTCTTATCTGGGGTCCTCGTGTTTGATGTGTATTGGGAATTTCACGTGAAATGGTTAGTGGGAAGTAGTTCAGATTCCACGGTAACCCATAGGATCCATGGGTGAATATTGTGTCTCAAATATGTTCATATTGAGTGTGATTTAGTGCCTGTGAGTGTTTTTTTTTTCTTTAAGAATCTTTCGTTTTTTCTCTTTATCCAAGAATCTTTTTTTTTTCTTTATCCAAGAATCTTCTTTTTTTTTCTTTCTCTATCCAAGAATCTTTTTTTTTCTTTCTCTATCCAAGAATCTTCTTTTTTTTCTTTCTCTATCCAAGAATCTTCTTTTTTTTTTTCTTTATCCAAGAATCTTCTCTTTTTCTTTAAGATTATTCGTTTTTTCTTTCTTTCTTTAGCGAAGAATCTTCTTTTTTCTTTTTTTATCCACGAATGTTTGTTCGTTTCCTTGTTTCTTTATCCGAGAATCTTCTTTTTTCTTGCTTTCTTTATCCAAGAATCACCGTTTTTTTATGGTACCATGACGCCATCTACTCTTTTCGCTTGCAACATTTTTTTTAAGAAAAGATTTTTACATTCCTTCGTCGAATCTTCAGCTGCAAACCCTTGTGGACACAGTCAATAGACTATAATCCCAGGAGGGCTCCAAAGAGGAATCGGCCAGAGAGAGAGAGAGAGAGAGAGAGAGAGAGAGAGAGAGAGAGAGAGAATTTATAGGAAAAGATGATAAATAAATAAATAGGAGGAAATAAAAAAGTTGTAGGAAAAGGTGATAAATAAATAAATAGGAGGGAATAGAAAAGTTATAGGAGAAGGTGATAAATAATTAAATATGAGGGGATAGAAAAGTTATAGGAAAAGGTGATGAATAAATAAATATCAGGGATTAAAAATTTATAGGAAAAGGTGATAAATAAATAAATATGAGGGAATAGAAAGTTAAAGGAAAAGATAATAAATAAATAAATATGATGGAATAGCAAAGTTACAAGAAAAGGTGATAAATAATTAAATATGAGGGAATAAAAACTTATGGGGAAAGGTGATAAATAAATAAATATGAGGGAATAGAAAAGTTTAAGGAAAAGGTGATAAATAATTAAATATGAGGGAATAGAAAGTTAAAGAAAAAAAGTGATAAATAAATAAATATAAGGGAAAAGAGAATACAACGGATGCTTCTGGAATTCACGAGACGTCAGCAGAGGGCAAGAATGAATTTGCTTAAATATTCGGGCGATCAGAAAACTCCACTTTTATTTTATTTATTCAGTTTATCATTTCGCGATGGGATTCCCAATAGCAGAGTGTCGATAAAACTTTCAGTATCACTTCCTCGAGGCAATATCGGGAGTATTAAATTCCCTTTGATCAAAGGCCATGGGATTTAAGGCTCCCCATTGTTGGTATGGACGGAAGTGTCATATATCTAAACCGAGGGAAAAGGAGGGGGTTGGAGGCTTGTGGGATATTCTCTCTGGGAATATAAGTTATTTTGAAGGTATTATGGTGTTATGGAAGTCTTGTTGCTTAGCGTTTTGTTTTGGTTTCGCTGGGTGTCAGGATTGATAGGCAAATTTTGTGTATCGATACAAGTTTACGTATGTCGATATAAATACGTTAAACGTTATGGAACTGACTCTTTTCGTAAGTTTGTAAGCGTGCATGTATGCATATATATATATATATATATATATATATATATATATATATATATATATATATATATATATATATATATATATATATCTATACGATATTTACTCACATTTTTTGACCTTATATTGACAATACTACTGGCAGTGAGAGGTGCATGTATTTTTAGTTTTCTTAAAACTACCGAGGCTAGAGGGCTGCAAATTGATATGTTGATCATCCACCCTCCAATCATCAAACATACCAAATTGCAGACCTCTGGCCTCAGTAGTTTTTATTTATTTAAGGTTAAAGTTAGCCATAATCGCGCATCTGGCAACGATATAGGACAGGCCACCACCGGGCCGTGGTTAAAGATTCATGAGCAGCGGCTCATACAGCATTGTACCGAGACCACTGAAAGATATGTCTATTTTCGGTGGCCTTGATTATACGATGTACAGAAAACTCGATTGCGCCGAAGAAACTTCGGCGCATTGTTTACTTGTTTGTATTGCTCCGAGGCATCGCTAGGTTACCACTGATTACTCTTTTGATAATTTCAGAACCGTCAAAATTTTTATGGTACCAGATTAATGACAGTAAATGTTCATCAGTAAAGTTCAAATCCTCGTGATAATAAAACTGCAGATGTCTATCGCTAATTTTAAACATTTTGTGGGAACGAGGTCTTGCAATGCTTTCTTGCGTGTTGCGCCTAAATATTTTCTCTAATTTAATTTTCACCATTACCTTTGCGGTTTGATAATTAATCTTACATCCCTTATGGGAAAGTAATTATTGTCGACTGGCTTCGTGAATTTTGTCTGCTTATTTTTTCTTTTCTGATCACTGATATCTTCTAACTGCATTTCCCATTATCTTTTGTTACTTATTTCAAATGTACACCATATTCTTTGGAAGCTTGAATTTCAAATTAGTGGCCCCTTTTGTGGGCTCGTTCCGTTTGAATAGGGTTCAACTTCTGAATAATATAATAATAATAATAATAATAATAATAATAATAATAATAAAAATAATAATAATAATAATAATAATAATAATAATAATAATTGTCGACTTGGTTCGTAAATTTTTTTCTTTAATTATTAAATGGTCTATTCCTTTCAAATGAAAACCATATTCTTTGGAAGCTTGAATTTCAAGTCAGTGGCCCCTTTGGTGGGCTTGTTCCATATGAATAGGGCTCATCTTCTAAATGTATAATAATAATAATAATTCGATTGTAGATATTCTTTTTCTGGTGCAATGGCAATGTTGAAGCGGCTGATGCTTTCTGGTTATTTTACATATACGCCATGACATCTAATTATGTAAATTATTTTCCTAATACTCAGTTATTTGCTTGATATATTTCAATTTGCAGTTGGTGTCTTGGTGACTATATGTGCAACGAACTTCTCGTTGAATTGCCATTCATGACGTCATTAGAATCGATGTCTTATTAGGGCATACCACTTCAGTTTTTATCTCTGATGTCGCTGTGATGGACATCGGCTGGAAATTCTAATTGAAATTATCGCTTACACTGAAACATGCATTGCGTGACGTCATGATGATTGGTGTTTAACATGGAATCCTGGTGTTTCATTCATGTCGTCATATTGATGGTTGTAAGTGTTTAATTTATGTCATACTGAGGGATGTATTTAGAGTGATCTACTGTTTCTTTTATGACTTCACAAAGATGGATGTATTTAGTATGTCATACTGAGGGATGAATTTAGAGTGATCTAGTGTTTCTTTTTTTTACTTCATAAAGATGGATGTATTTAGTATGAAGTTATAGCTGAGTGAGAATTTACAGTGTGTGATGTACTCTACATGAAGCTGATCATGTTTATGATGTCACGATAATACATGATAATGTAATTACTACGAAATTTTAGTTGAATTACAATATATGATGTCATTACGATGGACGATTGAGTTAAGGGTAAATACCGCATAAAATTACAGTTGTTCATTGTGTCATAATGAATATATACGGTGCAAAATTATAGTTGACCTACAACACGTGACATCATACCGATAAATGAATACACTGTGAAACTGTAGATGAATTGCAATGTGTGACGTCATTGCAATTGATGACGTCATGATGAGTATGATATGAAATTTGTGAATAATTTTTATTATTTTATCGTTGATTGACGAAGAGAAACAGGAATATAACGACGAATTCAGTGCAAAATTACAGTTGACCTTCATTTCGTGACATCATCATACCGATGAGTGAATACAGCATAGAAATACAGATTAATTGCAGGTTATGAATTCATGATGACTGTGATATGCCATTTATTATGAATAGTTTTTTTGTTTTATCGTTGATTTATTGACGAAGGAAAACTGTACTATTACGATGTATTTAGTGGAAAACTACAGCTGCCCCACAATTCATGACATCATACCGATAAATGGACACCGCACGAAATCATAGACGAATTGCAATGTGTGACGTCATTGCAATTGATGACGTCATGATGAATTTTTTTTTTTTTTTTTTCCCCGTTGATTTACTGATGAAGGGAAACTGGAATATAACGATGGTACTTACCGTCCACTTCGAGGTCTGCCGCCATCCTTTCGGGGGGCCCAGTGGCAGCGTGGGCCCTGTCCTTGGACCCCGTTTCACTGACCGCCTCTGCCCTGCCCATGCAGCCCACCACAGCGAGGATGAGGAACGAGCAGAAGAGGGCGCTTGGTGTCTGGGGACGCATGGTTTCTTGGTCTTCTTCTTTCGTTGGCGGGTTGGTGGGGGAGGACGGGATGGTACCTGGTGGGGGAAGAGGAAATGACTGATGTTACTTTCCATGGATTTTCTTTTTCGTTTACAAATAGTTTGTAGTTATCTTTGTTGGTGCGTTATGTGGTAACTGAAGGTGGAAGAGAAGTTGCTTGAAATTACTTCCATGTTTTTTTTTTTTTTTTTTTTTTTAACAAAAGCTTGTAGTTATCTTTCTTTCGTTATTTTTTTCTTTCTATCTCCCACCTTTCTGTGGGCAAAATGCTTGATTTTACTGTCCACGGTTTTTTTTTCTTTAATTGTTGATCTATTTAATTTCTTTTTTCGTCTTTTATCTTTCTGTGGAAATGCTGTTTTTTCTTGACAAATAGCTTTTAGTTATCTTTGTTGATTTGTTATTTATTTTCATTTTTTTCTATTGCTTATGTTGATTTGTTATTTATTTTCATTTTTTTCTAATCGCTTATATTTTTCTGTGGAAGAAATGCTTTTCTTTTTTCTTTACAGATTGTTTGTCCTTATCTTTGTTGATGTTATGTATTTTCTTTTTCCTTATCTATTTTCTTTTTCCTTATTTATTTTATTTTTCCTTATTTATTTTCTTTTTTTATCTTTTTACCCTGCTGGGGACGAAATGCTTTTTTTTTTTTTTTTTTTAAATTATTTCTATTTATCTTTTTGTCTATCTCTTCTCTTTCTGTGCACGAAATGCTTTTTTTTTTTCTTTACAAATAGTTTCTAGTTATCTTTGTTGATTTGTTATTTAATTTTTTTTCTATCTTTTATCTGTCTGTGGACTAAATGCTTGATAGTAGCTTCCATGGATTTTTACTATAAAACACTTTTTTCTATAAAATACTTTTCTATAAAATACTAAATTCTTCATATATTACCTTCCATGGATTTTTTCTATAAAATACTTTTTTCTATAAAATACTTTTCTATAAAATACTAAATGCTTCATATTACTTTCCATGGATTTTTTTCTATAAAAATATTTTGTACTTAGCTTTCTTTTGTTATTTATTTTCTTTTTTCTGTCTCCTTGACTTGTCTTTGTAAATGGTCTGTTAACTTTGCTTGTTAATGGATTTTTAGACTTGGCCTGCTAAATCATTTGAACTTTTTTTGATGCTAATGATAATGGATTGATAACTTTTTTACTTTGTAATATTACACGATTGTTCTGCGTATTAATACAATTAATAACATGACCTCATTCAAAAAGGATGGCATCTAGCGGAGATATTCATTCAGTACAAGCTTTCCAGGACTAATTACCTGACGATGAGGGCAGTTAGCTCTGGAAAGCTTGTAGCTTTTTATTAATGAATATCTCTGGTAGATACCAGCCTGTTTAAACGAGGTCCTGTTAATATATATATATATATATATATATATATATGTATATATATATATATATATATATATATATATATATATATATATATATATATATATATATATATATATATATATATGCAGGGTGCACTGTAGGCATTACTAAAGGTTCTTGCAGCGTCCCTTCGGCCCCAAGCTGCAACCCCTTTCATTTCCTTTACTGTACCTCCAGTCTTATCATATTTCTTCCATCTTGCTATCCATCCTCTCTAACAATTATTTCTTAGTGCAGCTGTGAGGTTTTCCTCCCGTTACACTTTTCATACCTACCTACTGTCAATTTCGTTTCCAGCACTGAATGACCTCATAGGTCCCAGTGCCTTTGGCCTAAACTCAATATTCCACTCCATCCCTACAAATATTCTGGAATCTTTTCATGACAGGACCTCTGTGCCAAATACCTACTGCGTCCCACTGGTGAGAGAACAGCGAAACTCAATAATCCCCGACTTAGCGACCCCTTTTCTGCGTTCTGTTTGACCCAGAAAGAATGTTTGATGAGAGGGACTGAGTCTGAAATAGCCTTCATTTGTGATAGAATTGTCCCCCTTTTTTTTTATTCGTTTCGTTTTATTTATTTATTTTTTTGTTTGAAGGGTGGAGGCGGAGGAACGGGGTGGGTTTCATATACAATTTTGTTTTTATTGATTTTTTTGTTCTCAGGGGGAGTATATATATATATATATATATATATATATATATATATATATATATATATATATATACAGTATATGTATATATATATATATATATATATATATATATATATATATATATATATATATATATAGAGAGAGAGAGAGAGAGAGAGAGAGAGAGAGAGAGAGAGAGAGAGAGAGAGAGAGATTCATATGAACGCAAATGGTTAGAAACGTCTGGAGCTGATGTGATGAACTGTTTGCTTAGTATATGCAAGGTTAAAACATTAAAAAATGTGATGCTACGTACAAGTGGTAAAAAAGTTAGGACGAGAGAAAAAATGGGCAAGGGTGTTAGGAGATGGTTTGGTCATGTGGAAGGAATGGAGGATGATAGGTTGATAAAAAGAGTTTGTAATTCGGAATTGTTGAGATGACGGAAGAGGGAAAGACCAAGATTCGATTGGAAAGATAATTTTAACGAGATATTGGGCAGGAAGAGCCTTAATATCCAAGGAGCATAGTAGTGCATGCTAGACAAAATTGAGTGGCGCAGTGCGCATAGGGGTTTGGTGTGCTGTTGATGAACCTTCTTTGTTTGTGTATGTCTTTTTTAAAGTTTACTTCAAATGGACTCATCCATGATTTATCAGCTACTATATGAAAATGACAGTTGTTTGAATATTTTTGGAGCCACCTTCTACTAATGAATATATACACATATACTAATGAATATATGCGCATACATGTATACATGTGTGTGCTAGGCAGTACGCCAGCCCAGGTAAAAAGCCTTAGGTACAGTGGTACTTAGGTTCCAACTTTATGACTTGCGTGGTTCAGTTGGTGGCTAGTAGTTTTCAAGTGAATACACACAAAGCAACGCCGCCTTTGTGGAAGAGGGTCCTTCGTCACACTTGATTCTTGCGGTGAAGCTTTGTCTCGCCTTTATGTTCTTCCTAGTGTACTCCGTCCCCAGGACATCAAAGAACTGAGAATTCCTTAATCCCTAGAATGCATAGACTTGGATATTGGGTCTCTCTCTCTCTCTCTCTCTCTCTCTCTCTCTCTCTCTCTCTCTCTCTCTCTCTCTCTCTCTCTCTCTCTCTGCCGGAAACTCCTTTGATATTTCCTTCATCACATCCTTTGGATATATGTATGTATGTGATATTGGCAGTAATGGCGTTTTTTTTCTTTCCTGCTATATTTTTCCATGTTATCTTTTTGCTTCCATTTACTGAATATTTTCTCTGCTCTTCTTCTTCTCCAGATTCAATAGTGACAAAGTAGAAGGCTTCTTCTCGTTCTTTACTGAAGTCTCGTGTTTAATGTTCAGTGATGCAATAGATACGGTAACATGCGGTATTGGCGTGCACTGTCGGTACCATTTGATCTTGGAATAGCATCCCTTAAGGTGGTAGTGCCGTCAGTGCACCTCACGTAGAGCACTGTAGGCATTACTTAAGGTTTTTTGCAGCGTCCCTTCGGCCCCTAGATGCAACGACTTTCATTCCTTTTACTGTACCTCTGTTCATATTCCCTGCCTTCCGTCTGACTTTCCACCCTCTCTAACAATTAATTCATAGTGTAGCTGCGAGGTTTTCCTCCTGTTACACCTGTCAAAGCTTCTTACTGTCAATTTCCCTTTCAGAGCTGAATGACCTCATAGGTCCCAGTGCTTGTCCTTTGGGCTAAATTCTATATTCATTCCTTCCATGAAGTATGCATTCGGTAATGCATACTTGAAGTAATCGTTTGGTAACTGGAGAAGGTATTTAATCGGTAACATTAATGAGATATCCGCTAAAAGGAGGTGTTGGAATATCTATATTTGTATGAAGTTTATGTGCGTGTGTCTATGTGTGTATATTTATCATTAAATCTCACAATCGTGTGAACCGATCCATTTAATGTTTTGTATGTTCCAAATAATGTCAAATTTAATGCTGGCAGTGACAACCCTGCAGCAGTTTATTTATTTATTTGTTTTTGTTTTTACAGAATTTTATTTTCTGTACTCATGCTGAAAGATCTCGGACAGATGGCCATTGTTACATGAATGACTATGCTCTAGTTTTAGAAAATGACACCACCTTTATGCTGGCTCCAAAATCCTCACTGAAGACACTTTCTTCAACAGCATGACCAGTGTCATTTTTGAATTTTAAGGTTTCATTTCTACCATTTATATAGCTGGTAGGCTTTCATCAGTGGCACCCTATTAGTAGTATTCCTTGTGTCATTTTTCAATTTCAAGGTTACTATAGCCTTGTGGGTAATACAGGTGGCACTTTTGATTTAAGCTGAAAGATCTCAGGTAGATTCAGTTATACATTTCCTCGAATCATTTGGTGTGCTGTATTTAAAAGAAAATACTAAATAATTCTGAGAAAATGTATAACTGAATCTGCCTGAGATTTTTCAGCCTGAGTAGAGAAAAAAAAAAGAATATCAGAAATATAATAAAAAGAGTTATGATGTTGTTTGCCTGTATTTGCTTTTGATTCATTATCCATTTACAATTTAAGCACCATTAAGTTTTTTTAATGTTGTAGTGAAATTGGGTGCAATGTTGTCAAACGTTGCATTAGAAACTGTTCAAGAACTATAGCCACGGAGATCGGGTTCAAAGTCTCATTGTCATGGCCTGGTAACCTACCGTGTAGCAGTCGGATGCATAGTTGCCCGTCAGGTTACCAAGACACGATAATGAAACTATCAGAATGTTTGAACTTTTTTTTGTCCTTTAGATAGTCTATTTGTTGCCATCAGAAGCTTGTTATTTTAATTTTTGCCAGTCTGCATAATAACCTTTCAGGATCTTGAAATGACCATTCTCTCAGTCATTAGAAGCATATGTTTATATTATTCAGTATTAGAAGTTAAGTCATCGTGGGGTATCTTGGCCTCCTTGAGCTCCCAGGTTTGATGCCTTTATATTTCCCAGCGTTAAATCTTGGGGGTCACCAGATGTTTAAGAAAGCATTTAAACAGATTTTTAGTTTTCTGTACAAGAAAACTATTGAGATGGCTTTGTCCGTCCGCACTTTTTTTTGTCCGCCCTCAGATCTTAAAAACTACTGAGGCTAGAGGGCTGCAAATTGGTATGTTGCCCATCCACCCTCCAATCATCAGACATACCAAATTGCAGCCCTTTAGCCTCAATAGTTTTTATTTTATTTAAGGATAAAGTTAGACATAATCATGCATCTGGCAACGATATAGGACAGTCCACCACCGGGCCGTGGCTGAAGTTTCATGGATCGCGGCTCATGCAGCATTATACCGAGACCACCAAAAGATAGATCTGCTTCGGTGGCCTTGATTATACGCTGTACAGAAAACTCAATTGCGCCGATGAAACTTCGGCACATTTTTTACTTGTTTTTTTTTTTAGTTTTCAAAATCAAGAACTATTGGAAGTGAGGCTAAATGTTCACAATAGACTTGAGATTTACAATTTCGCTCTCGAATTTGGGTAATGAAATGGTAGTATGAAGTTTAGTGGGTTGTTTAAATATTCATTTTCATTGCAGATTTATCTGCTGATGGAATGGAACATGAAATTTAGGCTTGAAGCCAAGTATTGGAATCCCAGGGATTATTCAGCGCTGTAGTGAATTTGATTTGAGGTGAATGGTCATGGCAATGAATTTACCTGCTAGTTGTCTCGCTTATCTCCCAAGCAATGACCAAAAGAAGAATAATTCTGTAAGTGTTATCTGAAAAAACACGTTTTTTTTTTTATTTCTTCGTCTGACATGTACTCCAGTTTCTATATGTTTTTCACTTCTACATAATATTCTCCAACCTTGGTTAGGTGGTTGTCATCTTTCTAGTGTCACTCAAGGGGCGTCCACACTACAGCAAAACTTGTTATATTATTTATTAATATTGCAATAGTTTTTACCAAACAACTGAGTTGATTATTAGCTCTCAAGGGGCTGGCCCGAAGGATTTGTTTTTACCTGTATTACTTTTTATTTATATTTTATACGTCAGAACACTAGCTGATCCAGGGGGTGGTCACCTGGGCACGTGCCCCCCCCCCCCCCCCATGAAAAATAATGATAAAATAATATTGAAGATTTAATTAATAATAACATTAATAAATATAAAAATGGGGAAAAAATAAAAAATCGATTAAAGAAATAAAATATATATATATATATATATATATATATATATATATATATATAAATGAATATTGGTGACCCCCTTGAAATTTTTCTGGATCCGGTGGTGCGTCGGAAGCTTATCTCATACGCGTCCCGGACAGGTTGAAAACAAGCCAGCTGCCGTAAGTGGAGAACGGAACTTTGGCAAATGCTGAGTAATCGCATGAAACACTAGTTAGGACTGCCGATAAGTCGTTGACTTGTGTTAAACCTGTTTGTGACGGGTACGATAAGTTGCAGGCGTGTGTTCATGACATGTTGTGCTGGACGGTGGACTCATCATAAGGCTAGTCTAAAATGAGAGCTTAGGTCAATTAAGTTAATTTTCTCAAAAGTAGATTCTAAATTATTTAGCTTACTTTAGGTTAGCTCAGCTTAGCTTTAATTGGTCTAGAGCAGAGAGAAACAGCTGTGGGGAGGAAAGATTCAGTCTAGAAATAGAGGAAACAGCGAAAGGAAAAGAGTGGGAAAGGCTTTTTCGTCCTTCCAGTAACCACACAAAGCCTCTATTTATTTCAACTTAGCTTCAGGCTTTGGCCTTATATCCTTCTGTAAGCCTACGGGAAATTGTCAGACGAGCGGGTTTTAGCATCCTTTCCCCAAAACCAATCCTGACGGCCTGGCGTTTTGTGACGTAAGAATTACAGATTAGCTTAGACCCATCTTATCGCAACCGAGTTACGAAGGCATGAGACGGGTAGATTTTATCAGCCTTTTTCGCCCACTTTCCTTAAACCTCCCGAAAAAGGGTAAACTTCCTGTAACTTAGTGCACTGTTGAACCTCCCACTGGAGTCTAGAGCCAGCGGATCCCGAGTTACGATCAGTTACGACCAGTTTACTAGGCCTACCGATCTTAACGTAATTTTTCCTCTTCTTTCAAAAGCGCAGGATTCCTGCGAACTTTCATCCGTGCGTACTTATTTTTCAAATATTATGAAATCGTTGGGAATTGACTGTAGGTTGTTAGTGTTGCACTGCGGTGGGTAGCACCGTAGTCTAAAGTAAGTATACCTTAGTTTCACCAGACCACTGAGCTGATTAACAGCTCTCCTAGGGCTGGCCCGAAGGATTAGACTTATTTTACGTGGCTAAGAACCATTTGGTTACTTAGCAACGGGACCTACAGCTTATTGTGGAATCCGAACCACATTATAGCGAGAAATGAATTTCTATCACCAGAAATAAATTCCTCTAACTCTTCATCAGCCGGCCGCGGGAATTGAACTCCGGCCCATCGAATGACAGTCTGAAGCTCTACCGAGTCGGCCAACAAAGGGCTAGCACCGTAGTCTAAATGCTCTATATTTCATCTCCTAGACGTGGTTTACTGATCAGATGCTTGTACGTGAAATTTATAATGTGATACACAATATAGTAATGTGTGACTGAGATGAAAGTAGTCTTAATTAACTGTTGAATTCCTTGTTGAAATTCGTGAGAAATTTTCGGTTTCGCAAAATGTAAGTTTCCTCATTTTTTGAATCTCATTTTAAAAGTATGCCAATACCATTTTATTCGGTCATTAAATATTATTTTTCCATCAAACCTTTAATGAAAGTTTTTTCAGCTAAAATGATTGGAATATCAGCTTGAGTGAACGATCCTATAATGAAAGTTTTTTTTTATAATTGTGTCTGGGATGAAAAAGAAGTTCAAATTAAGAAGCCTTTTATGAGATTTTTTTTCATGGTAAAATGGGTGTAAAGCGTAGCTTAAATGAACGATCCCCAGTGAGAATTTTATAATAATAAAGGGATCGAAAAATTGCTTTAAACGAACGATCTCTTAAGAAAGGTTTTGTGGTAATGTATGACATCTGTAATGAACATTTCAAGATGAGAAATACTTTTACTTTAAAAGGGACCTAACAGATTTGTTGATGGTGAAGAGATCGGAAACGTAATAGCATTGACACTATCTTTTTTGTGAGAAAGTTTTTAATGGTGAAGATTGAGACGGAATGTTAGAGTAGATTGACTGAAACTATTATCTTTCTAGTAGAAATTTTTTTGGGGGTATTCTGAATGGATCGAAGAAAAAAAAAGTCTTTAAAATCTCAACCGTTTTCGAGACTGACTTGAGTTGCTGTATATCTCTACTTATTTGCAGCAAAAAAATTATAATATTTTAACCATATTTAGTAGATTGACTGAAAGTATTTTCTTTCTAGTAGATTTTTTTTGAGGGGAGGGGTTATTTTGAATGGCTCAAAAAAAAAAAAAATTAAATCTCAACCGTTTTCGAGATTGGCTTGAGTTGTTTTATATCTACTTATTTGCAGCAAAAAAAAATTATGTAATCATATTTAATAATGTTGAATTTTTGAAAATTTATGTTTTTTTTTTTATTTCTGGAACCTTATGATTCCTATATACACACTTTTAGGTAGACATCATATATGACTTTAATCATTACATGATGCTCGATATATTCTGAAGGTGGAAATTCCCTCATTAAAAAGGATAAATTTATAGTGAAACAGAATTCTTAAGTTTGGTAAGGAAAAAAAATTAATTCATTCTCATTTGTTATTAATTCCATCCCATTATTCACGTGTCCTTATTCAAGGCATTTCATCAATCTTATTGTTCCAAATTCCCCTTTCCCTAAAAATTTCGTTGGGTCATTTTGTGTTATTCTTCCGTCGTTTGCCCCCCCCCCCCTTCCGTTCATTACCGATAATTCGTTTCATTTTCTTTCGGACGTTTTCCTAAAATTATGGCTTTCGTTCGTCTTCTGCTGATGACTAATTTCATGCTGTCACAGATTCTGGATCTATTTTCCCATTCTGCTGCTGTTTTGTTTATTACTTTATTCTTTTGCTGCGGATGTGTTCTTTGCTTGTCTGGTTTCATGTGGGTTTTTGCTATCAAGCCTTCCTGGTTTCTGTGCTCTCTGTGTATATATACAGTATATGCACACTATATATATATATATTATATATATATATATATATATATATATATATATATATATATATATATATATATATATTCAGTATATATCCATATTCTTTGGAAGCTTGAATTTCAAGTCAATGGCCCCTGTGGGATTGTTCCGTATGGATAGGTTTCATCTACTGAATAATGATAATAATAATAATAATAATAATAATAATAATAATAATAATAATAATAATAAAAGATATAGATATATACATACACTCACAATAGGCGCAATTTATATATATATATATATATATATATATATATATATATATATATATATATATATATATATATATATATATATAATATAAATTGCGCCTAGTAGGGGTTATCAACCTCTTGGGGAGAAATTATTCCATAGATTATGAACGAGCCTGTCAGCCTGAAGGGTCAGTGGCAACTACGTATCATATCAGTCTTTTAAGGAAGACTGCGACCTACTTTTGTAGCAGGATGTATAACCTGGACGTGGCATCACTAGGAAATACCTCTGGTTTAGATCTCTTAGTGAATGGTTGTGGATCCCTTGTTGGGGGAAATGGCCCTTAAATGGCAGTTAAGCATTTTTCTTGAGGCCAGTGCTAACTTTACTTTTTACTTGGGTGAGATACCAGAAATATGAAAATAATATCATTCTTCTCATTCCAGTTGGTGTGAAAGATGCAACTGACCAGGCCCAGAAGGTTTGTAGCCCCATACCCTACATTGGTATTGCAATTAAAAATGGAAGAGTTTTAAAAATATTCTTTTTCTCAGTTTCGAATGTTGCGTAAATGTTGGAAAAAATAAATGAAGGACTTGTATTGTTTCAGGAGGGAAACTGGACGTTTTGGCAGTTAGTGAGACGAAGGTGAAGTAGCAGTGCTTGTAGGAATGGGAAAGACAATTATATTGGAGCAGCTGAAAGGGAGTTAGTGTTTATGGTGTTAGTAAAACTCTTGGGATGAATAAATTAGGAATGGGAAGTACATGTATCTTGAAGTAGATGAAAGGGGTTAGTCTTTGTAGTGTTAGGAAGACTCTTGGGGTGAGTAAATTAGACCAGAACGAATGTGATAGGTTGTGGATTATATGGATACGATTGACTGTGGCAGGAAAAAATGGAAATGAAATTAAAGAAAGTGTTTTTGGTGAGTTTGAGTCTTTACCTGGTGGGGTTTGGCGGGTATGAAGGGTTGGTTGTGCTAGGTGATTTGAATGGTGTGGCCGGTGATAAAGAAGAGATGGTTTTGGAAGTTAGAGAGTTCCTAGAGTCAAAGGGAATGAAGAACCTTGTGGAAATGTGTCTGGAAAGGGGTTTGAGTGCTGGAAAAAACAAAATTTTGTTTCCAAAGAAGATTATTTAATAAGCGTACCAAGAAAATACAATTATAATGAGATAAAAAAGTTTCTTAGGTTATTTGTTAGAACATGATGCATACACAGGAGACAAAGTTGATGGATGCAGAGGTGAGAAAAGTAGTGACTAGATATATATGTATATATATACATATATATCAGACTGATATTTGATTGCATTAGGAGTTCAGACACGCAGACATCAAGAAGCTCAAGCTGAAGAGGAATGGGTAAAAATATGGCTGGAAATGTAATTTTAACAAGCAGGAGGTGATAAGAAGGACGTGAGAAGAGCACATGAGAAAGTGAATGAAATATGGGATAAGGTTAAAAACACTGATGTAGGTGCAAGTAAGGAGTTTGTAGATTTCTGGGATGTGGTCATAGAGCCAACAGAGAAAGAGTGTAGGCACACGGGGTAAGGAGGAGAAAATGAAAATAGTGATGGTACGAGGAAATGAGAGATTTAGTGAAGGAAAAACATTATTTGAGTTGTAGTGGCAAGAGAGAAAGGAAGATCATATATAGGAATACAGAGAAACGGATGAAGAAAAGAAGAGAGAAAGATGCTAAGAAGGTGAACAAGAAAAGATATTGCTCTACAAGAAAGTAAATGTGGAGAGAAGAGCTAATGAGTAAGTGGACTCAGAAGGAAAGATGCAGTGAGATATGATGTCTGAAACGAATAAAGTGCTAGATTGATGGAGTAAGCTTTTTGAAGATTAGATGGATGTCTTTGATAGAAGAGAAGCCAAGCTGGATGCTGCAAGAGTGGAAGTGGTGAATTTAAGCTTAAGAATACTTTTGGAAGGAACTGCTGAGGATGTGAGGTGGGTAATTTAGAGCTTGAATAATTGGAAAACACCCTGAGTTGATAGAATTGCAAATTGAGATGCTGAAGTATAGTGTGATAGAGAGCTGACCAGTGTGTGTAAGGTATGTCTCGGGAAGCCAAGGGTGAAGCGTATGAAAGGATTATTGAACCAACTCTCCTTTATGGAAACGAAGTGTGAGCAAACCTTGCTGAATGTAACTGGAGCAAAAAATAAAAAAGTTGATGCTGTTCAAATGTATTGGTTTTGCTGAATATGTGACATAGAAACAGTTGAATGAGAGAGAAATGTTGAGATACATTGAAATGGTGAAAAGGTCAGTAAATATGAAATGCCAGATCATGGCGTTTTGAGATTTTTGGTCATGTTGAAGGAGTGGAGGATGACAGGTGGTTTTAAAGAGCACAAAATTGAGAAGTGTTAGGAGGAAAGATAGATGGTGCAGAAGAGGTACAGATAAGGATAGGGCCTTCATATGCAAGAAAGCAAGATTGGGTCCAAGACAGGTGACTGGCAAGCTGTATAAGTTGAAACTACTGATGGGCCTTCAGTGTAGTTGTGTGAAGTAGCTAATGTTGTTGAAGTTTTCTGCACAGGTGGTTCATATAAGGTTCAATGGTTTAAAGTGATTGTGTCAGTGACCATTGTCTTGCATTTTCTATGAAGTTGGGTTACTGTTGTTCTGAGATAAGAGTATCATCTGCTGTTTGATGGTCAACAACTGTTTCTTCTGTCGTGGGGTACATTACATATGAATCCCAAAACATTGCTACTTCATAAGGCAATTATTCAGAATCTCAACTTTGTATGTAGTTTTGTGCACGGGGAGTTCATTCACGATTGTACAAATAAAGAGTGAATGTAGCAGTGACCATTGCCTCATTTTTATCTCAAGATCCAACCTATGTTTGGGGAAACGGCTGAATGTTTGAAAAAAATTATACAGTATATATATATATATATATATATATATATATATATATATATATATATATATATATATATATATATACTGTATATATATTAATAATAGGACCTCATTTAAGCTGGATGGTATCTAGCGGAGATATTTATTCAGGAAAAGTTGAAAGCTTTCCAGGACTAACTTTCCTCACCGTCTGCTAGCCGTAGAATCTACGGCTATCAGACGATGAGGACAGTTAGCCCTGGAAAGCTTGTAACTTATAAATATCTCCTCTAGGTACCATCCAGCTTAAATGAGGTCCTATTATTAATAGTATTAATGCACAGGCAATTGTGTGTAAGTGATAAAGTTTATATATATATATATATATATATATATATATATATATATATATATATATATATATATAATATAACACTCATTTCATTCATAAGTGTGTGTATATATATACATATATATATATATATATATATATATATATATATATATATATATATATATATATATATATGTATATATATATACACACACCTTGCGAATGAAGGTGTTATTATCGTGTCATCGTTAAGTGGGTTAATGAAGTGTATAGCCCTTAATGATCATGTTTTTAATGTTATCGTCTTTCTTGTTATCTGTTATTAAGCTGTTTACTGGAGACAGGGAGGTCATCTGTAAAGTAGAAGGTAATTAGCACGATGCCTCAGTGTGAGCAGGGAGGCCGCTTAGGATGAGAGCTTAATTGTGAAGGACAGGGCGACTACCAAGGGTCAGGACCTTGATGGAGAGAGAGAGAGAGAGAGAGAGAGAGAGAGAGAGAAAGTATAAGAATAACGGGTAGACGTTCAGGAGTCCAGAATACCGAGGGATATTAGAAAAATTAAAGGAGAAAATATATTATCTAATCATGTATTCAACTTATCCACCC
The DNA here is from genome assembly GCF_040412425.1 of Macrobrachium rosenbergii. NCBI lineage: Eukaryota > Metazoa > Arthropoda > Malacostraca > Decapoda > Palaemonidae > Macrobrachium > Macrobrachium rosenbergii. The sequence continues at coordinate 13,268,575 of NC_089779.1, forward strand.
ACACACAAAGAGCACATTTTTATGTATATATTTTTCTTTCAGTTATAAAGCTATGTTAATGGAAGTCTTTTGGGATGAGGTTGTTAGCCATTATGCCGTCATAGGCGCGACCAACCGCAGTCAACTAAATACCAATACAAAATTCACTGCTGAGGTTAACAGAGACATAAAAGGAATTTGACAGAAATCTATATATATATATATATATATATATATATATATATATATATATATATATATATATATATATATATATATATATATATATATATATATATATATATTATATATATACATGTATATATAATGTGTGTGTGTTTGTGTGTATATGTAAATATACGTACATACATACATACGTAACAGTGTTGTTGAGATACTTGTTACAAGAAGTCGATGCAAAATCAATAATCCGTTTCCTCCCAATTCAAGGAAATGATGAATCAGTCTTCAGTCTTATCAGCTTTTGCAGGTGAAAGCCCAGATCCCCTACCCGTTGGGGAATCCATACCCCTCCCCCTCCCCCTTCCCTCCCCTCCCCTCCATTCCCCCTCCCTTCCCTGTCCTCCTCGTCCGTGTTTTCATCAGTGTTAATGCCAATCAGTATGAAATCCTCTCCTTACGTTAATGCCTTTCATTCGAAAGATTCGCTTGACGGGGTACGTCTCGTCTTGATTTCTTTTATTGGAGCAGCAGGAGGAGGAGTTGGAGGAGGAGGAGGAGGATGAGTGGATGTTGGATTGGGCGAATATCGTGATAGGGGAAGGGTACTGAATGGTAAGATGAGAGAAAAGAAGAAATTATAGAAAAACAAGTAAAAAGTGTGCCGAAGTTTCTTCGGCGCAATCGAGTGTTCTTTACAGCGTATAATCAAGGCCACCGAAAATAGATCTATCTTTCGGTGGTCTCGGTATAATGCTGTATGAGCCGCGGCCCATGAAACTTTAACCACGGCCCGATGGTGGTCTGTCCAATATCTTTGCCAGAAGCACGATTATGGCTAAGTTTGACCTTCAATATAATAAAAACTACTGAGGCTAGAGGGTTGCAATTTGGTATGTTTGATGACTGGAGGGTGGATGATCAACATACCAATCTACAGCCCTCTAGCCTCAATAGTTTTTAAGATCTGAGGGCGGACAGAAAAAAGTGGGGACGGACAGACCAAGCCGGCACAATAATTTTCTTTCACAGAAACCTGAAAGGTAATATTAAAGAGAAAAATTACAGTATTTTTATCGCATTTTGGGCTTTTAGGTACGACAGAAATAAAAAGTAAATAATAATAAACACAGAGCAAAGATGCATCCTGAAAATAATAGAAGTGACAGGATAAACGCGGGCTGACGGTCCTATGGGAAATAGTTTATTTTTTACTTGAAGAAAGGTCATTAGACATTGAGAAGAGTGCCTTCAGAGAGTGTCAGTAGTGGAATGTTTCTCGTAAGGTTATTTTGACGACACTTGGGTCATTCATAAGAAGAGTCATATCTCGCTATTTCTTACGATTAAGAGGAAGCCTTCCGCGAGTAACTGTAATTATTTTACCGTGGTTCTGAAGGCAAATTGTAAAGAGAAATTGAAAGCAAACTAGATTAAATTAAATGCCAGCGATTGCTTCTATTTCAAAGGATTCAGAACTGTAGGAGAGAAGTAACGAAGTTAGGAGCCTGGTTAACGGGATTTAAACCCGATTCAAACGCAGGAAGGACCCCTTAAATTAGAAGAGTATGGGATTCTGGAAACACAAGAGCAAGGACAGAATTCCTCTCATGAGATAGGAGGGAAGAAGTAATTACCTAAGTCAGCAAGATGAGGGTTTTCCACCTCGAGGGGGCTGCATGGCAGTCTAAGAACGGGAGAGACAGTCTCAAGCAATATTATTTGAAATGAAGGAAGAGTATATCAACAGGGCTTTCTGCCTTAAACTTGATCCCCGTTTCCACCTGAGACGGAGTTAGATGTGTTTCATGAAATATAAATGCACACTTTTCAAAGATAGAGCTTTGTGTAATGGTTTTTCGACTTATGACACCGATAGCTTTCGAGTGTTTATGTATGTATGTGTGATAGTCAGGAATTTATTTCTGTGAAACACATTCTCATGTGTTCATTTCCATTATATATATATATATATATATATATATATATATATATATATATATAAATAATATATAGTATATTATATATATATATATATATATATATATATATATATATTCTTAAAAATCACAGTAGATGCACGTGACTTCAGTGTATAAGCGAATCCCACAGGAAAATGACAGGCAGAAGTTCAGTACCAAGCGCTTTCGCGTTTATTAACCCATCGTCTGGGCACAAAAAAAAAAAAAATACACATATATATGTATGTGCATGTATGTATGTACAGTATGTACGTATATATGCACGTATGCATCTTTTTATTAATGTACAGAATTTTTCCTTCGGCACGATAATCCGGTAAATCAATCTCCTTCCCTCGATTCTCAAGGCGCTGACTGACGCAAAAGTAATAGCATCGAAAAACCCCTTAGTCCAAAATTTCAAAATCCTAAATCTTGTCAGCATTTCATCGCTCTCTAACTTTCACATGACTGCTCTCAAAGTTTTATTGAGAAGATTGACTGTCATACGGCCGTGTTCTCTCATTCGATATGGGAAGTTACGACACCGATGTCGTAAACGGATCAGTCAATAAAGGAACAGGTGCTGGATGTAAGCAGGCTTATGCCAGCGCGTTCCGTCACCCTAAGGCGGCCAGAAAGTCTGGTAAAGTAGAACGTAATTAGGTCTGATGTGGATCCATCGCCTTGCCCTACCAACAGAGATTGACTGAGTTCCTTTCAGTTCCACGTAATATATTTTTCTAAAAAATTACGAAACAAAAGAGAAAAATCGTGTACAGTTTCGCTCTAAGAACGATTGCTACTGGTTTGCATAGACAGCTTAAGTAAACGCCCAGTAAGAAAATAAAGTAGTTTTGATAATATTTTGTAAATGAAACTTACTCGGAAGATTTTATAGGGTCTTGGATTTAATGTCATCGTGCCACGTGACTTAACCCGGATTCTCCTCACCTATACTTTGTTGAGCACCGCTATAAATATAACCTGTTTTGCAAAAAATGAGAGAGAAGCGACGGCTGAATGACTTAACAGAAGAGAAAAAGCATCACAAATTATTCTTTCTTTTAGTGGCGTAATATTCGTAGAGGAAAGAAGGTACGCAGCAACTCGACAAAAATTATGAAAATAGAAAGGAAAAGGATGATAAAGAAAATATTAATAAAGAATGTTAATGACGTGTCGGAAAGCACGAGAAGACTTCCTGCAAGCAGTCGTGATGACTGCCGAAGGATAATAACTTTCCTATAAAGCAGTGTGTAAAAGCCCAATAAAGCGGGTCCTTCATTAATAATAAAGGACTTATCTTGAAAATCCCGAAGGCGGCGGCCCAAGGAAAAGGGGCCGTAATACCCTCGTTTCGTTATTAATATTCATATTACTGCTGATACAGTAATGAGAATAGCATAATGGAGGTTGTAATTATTACAGTCATTTTTATGGTTACAGCAAATGGTGTATTTCATTCTACCTGTAGTGATGAATGGTAATGTTCGGTAGTCAATATGTTTGTTTTATTTAATTATACGGTTATTACTACTACTACTACTACTACTACTACTAATAATAATAATAATAATAATAACAACAATAATAATAGTGGAGAAACAAATCCAGTGTTATGTATGGATACAAATATACATGAAAATAAATCTCTACAGAGAGCTTTCGGGAATCTGTTCGATTCCGGAAATCTCGCTGTAGAGATTAGTTTCTAAATATATTTGTACCCATGCATAACACTGGATTTGTTTCTCCGTTTCAAGACTCATGCTGCTATGAATATTTTTTTTAATAATAATAATAATAAAGGAAATAAAGATGATGAATACTGCTCTTTACACTTAGAAATTTTCCGTTAAATAAGATTTAATCACTTTCATAGATTTAGTATCCTCCCAAAGCTTTCTCCTCGGTAGAACTGAACCCAAGGATTTGGACTCCGTTCTCGAAAACTTCTACAATAGTATCGCGGCTTCTTTGTAGACGTCACGCTAATTTCAACACTGACTCCGTGGCGATTGTGAACTCGAGGATCAACCTGCTTGATCAACCCTTAATGTTAACTTCCAGAATGGGATTTTCTGATTGGTTCTGTGTTTTAAAATGTTAATTATCACCAGAAAATGAGCCCATTATGTGAGGCTCGTTGTAATTATATATATATATATATATATATATATATATATATATATATATATATATATATATATATTATATACATATATGTAAATAAAGACAAAATCCACGAAGGAAAGAGAAACAACGGAGTGCTGCAAGGCCTTTCGACGTTAGTCCTTTACTTAGCAGACTGAAGAAATATAAAAATAAGTTTTACAAAGAAGGCTCGCATAAATGACAGATGGAGATTACAAAGGAAAAAATATGTACCTGGAATCCAACACAGTTAAAGAATTAGCAGACATACAAAAAACACACACACACACACACACACACACACACACACATATATATATATATATATATATATATATATATATATATATATATATATATATGTGTGTGTGTGTGTGTGTGTGTTCCCTGGATGTCGGCACTCAAAAACATTTTCAAAAACCTTTTGGATTTTCCTGAACGTTATAATATGAACTCTGTTATGAAAGATCACCGAATTGAAAAGAATATACTTTCGCGCAGTACAACCTTTTACCCTTTCAAAATATGGCTGTGTTTTTACGCATTCGATATTATGTTTCATATTTGAATGGACTGGAAAGCTGCCATTTTAGTCGATTTTTTAGGGTGAGTATTATTAATGTCTTTTACTCAAATGGGAATGTTCTCTCTCTCTCTCTCTCTCTCTCTCTCTCTCTCTCTCTCTCTCTCTCTCTCTCTCTATATATATATATATATATATATATATATATATATATATATATATATATTTATATATGTATATATGTATCTCTCTCTCTCTCTCTCTCTCTCTCTCTCTCTCTCTCTCTCTCTCTCTCTCTCTCTCTCTCTCTCTCTCTCTGTATATATATATAACCATAATAATCTTTACTTTTTTTATTTCTTATTACCTAGATAATGAAGTGTTTTAGTTTTCTGTAAAAGAATACTATTGAGATGGCTAAATCGTATGTCTGTCCGCGCTTTTTCTCTCCGCCCTCAGATCTGAAAAACTACTGAGGCTAGAGGGCTGCAATTTGGTATGTTGATCATCCACCCTCCAGTCATCAGACATACCAAATTGCAGCCCTCTAGCCCCAGTGGCTTTTAAGATCTGAGGGCGGACAGAAAAAGTGCGGACAGACAAATAACCATCTCAATAGTTTTCTTTTCTAGAAAACTAAAAATAACGGTGATGATGATGATGATGATGGTTACTACAAGGGCGTTAAATTCTTCATTATATAGGTGCCAACAACACAGGCCACCACCAGACCGTGGCTGAAAGTTTCATGGGCCGCGGCTGAGAGTTCATGGAACGTGGCTGAGAGTTTCATACAGCTTTATAAGCTACACAGAAAACTCGATTGCGCGGAAGAAACTTCGGCGCATTCTTTGCTTGTTTTTTTTATCCTCAATCTTACTGATATTATTTATGGTTCCGTTATCATCACAGTGGTATCAGTGTCATCAGCGGTGCCATATATGTTATTAACACTAACTCATTCATCCTCATTAATAATGTTGTCATTGCAAGAAAGGTAAAACTCTGTTGCCTGTTTCTTTAAGCAACTGACAACCCTTGAGGATACTGAAGTAGTCTTACATTTTATATGAAATAAACAATTAAAAAACAAGCGGTAGGATTTAGCGCGCTTTGCACCATTCCTCTCAGCTATTGAATGAGAGAGCTCGAGAGCTGAAGGAGCACTTTTGGAAACGCAGATAGATTTAGGTTCCATGATTGGTTGTCAAAAATATGACGACTGATTGGTTAAAAATATGTTAGTGGAGGTGGCCTTCTTTTTTTTTCATGATTGGAAAAGTATTTAATTTTGCAGATTGGAGTTATAATATCATTATGAGAATTGTCGCAGTGATTAATGGGTCTTGGGTGTAGGAATATCTGTATTAATTATGTTAAGATGATTTTTCACAGTTTATGCCTAAAAATAATTGATAACAGTGTACGTAGAGAGAGAGAGAGAGAAAAAAAAAATAATGTTTTCATTATTCTTTTTAAACTGATGTCATTATGATTTCTTAAATCATATTACTTTGCCAAGTAATGAAGCGTCTGAAAGAGAATGTGGTCTGACATTAACGGATAATCAAAATCTCTCTCTCTCTCTCTCTCTCTCTCTCTCTCTCTCTCTCTCTCTCTCTCTCTCTCTTACGAACACGTCTTCAATAAACTGTATCACTGCTATGTTCTCGTGTTATGTTCAGAGTTCTTCGTTGTTCTTTGTACGATCAGTAGTTCCTCTTTGGAGGAGTGGTAGAGCTTTCGACTGGCACGCTGTTGGCCCAGCGTTCGACTCTCCGAGCCGCCAAAGACGAATTAGAGGAATTTATTTCTCGTCATAATGTGGTTCGGATTCCACAATAAGCTGTAGGTCCCGTTGCTAGGTAACCAGTAGGTTCTTAGCCACGTAAAAAGTCTAATCCTTCGGGCCAGCCCTAGGAGAGCTGTTAACCAGCTCAGTGGTCTGGTTAAACTAAGATATACTTAACTTGTACGATCAGTATATTTTTCAGAAGAGTGACCAATACAGTTTGCCTGAAATAATGCTTTAGAGAAATGGTATTTAGACCCAGTCAGTTTTAAAATTTACTCTTGAATGCAAATATGACCTCGGCTTACTTATAACTGATGCATATACGGCTGTGCATATTTCCTACCAGAAGTATGTCCAAGCCCGGTAAGTAACCGGATATTATTATTATTATTATTATTATTATTATTATTATTATTATTATTATTATTATTATTATTATTATTTGAAGGTGAACCCCATTCATATGGAACAAGCCCACAGGGCCATTGACTTGAAATTCAAGCTTCCAAAGAATATGGCGTTCAATCGAAAAAAAGTTAGAGGAGGTCAAGGGAAATATAGAAAGAAGAGATCTCACTGATTAAAAAATGAAAAATAAATTAAGAAATAAATAAATAGATAAAAATGCATGCCACCAACCCATCAGTCCACCCAACTGCAGATGAGCACCAGTGCCTTCTGGGGTTAGGTGAAATGTCGTGGGGTAGCAACCTCATCCCCTAAGGGCTTGCTGAGAAACCTTCAGACTATTCTAGGGGCGTTACCCCTTCCAAAGGGAAACATGCGTATGGTGAAAAAATATATTTATGTATTTGTGTCATTTACTTTTGAGCATTTGAAGTATGTCCTCTCTCTCTCTCTCTCTCTCTCTCTCTCTCTCTCTCTCTCTCTCTCTCTCTCTCTGTGAAGCTGCAGCTACAACCTATTCGGGGAAAGGGCTTAATGTTGAAAATAATTATATGCTGTAGACTCCGTACGTACTTCATATTGTGCATTGAGTCTGTTAATATTTTAGTTTTAAATAATAGCCTATGTGATGCTTATATATGGGACAAGGATTCTCCCACATACACTCAGACCCCGTATGGGGGTATAGTGCCGTCAGTGCACCCCACGTGGTGCACTGTAGGCATTACTTAAGGTTCTTTGCAGCGTCTCTACGGTCCCTTGCTGCAACCTCATTCATTCCTTTTATTGTACCTCCGTTCATATTCGCTCTCGTCCACCTGACTCTCCACCCTCTCCTAACAATTGTTTCGCAGTGCAACTGCGAGGTATCCCTCCTGTTACTCCTTTCAGACATTCTTTACTCTCAGTTTCCCTTTCGGCACTGAATGACCTCACAGGCCACAGCGCTTACCCTTCGGCCTGAATTTTGTATTCCAGCACACACTCAAGAGACCCTTACTTCAAAATGCTGACACATCTCGTCTGCCGTTGTCCTAGGGAATTTTAACACGACGCATTTTGCTCAGGAACTCGCACGATATATTTAAGGCTATCATCAGTTCCGCCCTGTCCCAAAAGACATCACCGTCTCTCCCTTTCCCTCTTCAAATAAAGTGGAACGACGGGACTGCCCCCTGTCAATCGGGTTCACGGGCCACCAGCCGGAAGACCTGATGCAGCACATTCTCATGACATTGGCCCCTCGGCGGTGGGCGGCTTCCATCGGCGGTCTGAGAATTTCTCGCCTGTTTTACGGAAGCCAATATCCAGTCGGTCTATGGTGCGAGCTGCTATCAGCGCTAAGTGGGTTCGAGGTGAAAAGAGCAACTGGGACGAAGTTTAATCATGATGAAAGTATGTAGAGTAAGAAAATACCATATGTACAGGAGCATGTATTGTAACGTGTACAACGTATATCTTGTTTTTAAAAAAATCAAGTAAAAATATAAATTTCACTTTTTTTGTGTATGGGAGGACACACACACACACACACACACACACACACTCACATATGCTTATTTTGTGCCCTGTTGACCTAAGTGAATTTGGTATTGGTGGTTGGTCAACTGTGGTGGGGTTCTGCAAAGGTGGTATGAAGTGGAACGGGCTATCAGCCTCATTCAGAAGACCTTATATATATATATATATATATATATATATATATATATATATATATATATATATATATATATATATATATATACACACACATATTATAATCATGAAGCTACAAATGTCGTTTCATATCCAATTCACGCTACTTCGGGAATATCCCGATGGGGAATTATCACCAAAGGGGGATTTTTCAAGTGATAAATGGATCGGTACCTCAAGGGTCTCGATCCCTCGACGCAGTACCTTCCAACGACTCCATTCGACGGTCAAACCATTGAGCCACCAAGAGGTGTGATAAAAATTTCATATAAATATACAAATACACATACATATACATATATATATATATATATATATATATATATATATATATATATATATATATATATATATATATGTGTGTGTGTGTGTGTGTGTGTGTGTGTGTTCATATAAGTTTGTGTGTGTACGTGTGAGTGTTTGGGAATGTACGAGTATGTAGTACATGTACGTACATATTTGGAAGTGAAATACAGTTATAAAGTTGTTGGCTTTTGATGACATCAAAACAAATGCCATATCTCAAAGTAATTCTGTAACGAGAAACTACATAACCATGACAAAAGACACGACAAATGACTCCTGCAGAAGATGACGACGTGAAATATTTCAAATTAAGAAATCCGAAAACTGGGAGAATTGGCTGATCTCTCCAAGGGGAAAAAAAAGTTTTTGACACTTTTAATGGAGGAAATCTCGTCATCTGTTTCCAATCAAATAAAAAATGTTGTCGTAAATAAATAAATAAAAAGATGTCGACCCCGGATTTGTCATTACTGATATATTTCGCATTTTATTTCGCGACCTAAAAATTGTCGCTCGATATCCGGTGCTTCCTAAAATTGAAAGAGTAAACCTAGTTGATTGGTATCGTTAAGATATCTTTTTGAATATTTTTTTTTAAAGATATCTCATCTGGAATTAAATTTATTTTTTGTAACTCGTACTCTGAGCCCCGTAAGCGTGGTAGGGCGTTGAAAGGGATGAGAGGTTTGATGTGGACCTATGGACTGCCCAACCATCGTAGAGGAGGAAATTCCTGTAACAGGGGAGCAAAATCACTTCAGCCTCAGTGGAGATTGATTGATAGATTTATTTATGGTTACTAAAACTGACGTTACATCTTAAGTTATTGGCGACGGAAGAATAAAACGATAAATAGGGAAGGATAAACGATAAATAGGGAAAGAAAAGAAGAGAAAGGAGAATAAAACGATAGATATGGAGAGATGAATAAAACGGTAAATAGGGAGGGATAAATAGGAAGAGAAGAATAAAACGATAAATAGGGAGGAATAAATAAGGAAAGGAGAATAAAACGATAAATAAGGAGAGATGAATAAAACGATAAATAGGGAGAGAAGAATGAAACTATAAATAGGGAGAGGAGGATAAAACGATAAATAGGGAGAGATGAATAAAACGATAAATAGGGAGGGATGAATAAGGAGAGGAGAGTGAAACGATAGATAGGAAGGGATAAGTAAGGTGAGGAGAATAAAACGATAAATAGGGAGATACGAATAAAACGATAAATAGGGAGGGACAAATAGGGAGAGGAGAATAAAACGATAAATAGGAAGGGATAAGTAGGGAGAGAAGAATAAAACTATAAATAGGGAGGCATAAATGGGGAGAGATGAATAAAACGATAAATAGGGAGAGATGAATAAAACTATAAATGGGTGCGGGATAAGTAGGGAGAGAAGAATAAAACGATAAATAGCGAGGGATAAGTAGGGAAGGAGAATAAAACGATAAATAGGGAGAGATGAATAAAACGATAAATAGGGAGAGAAGAATAAAACGATAAATAGGAAGGGAGCTTCTCATTAACTCCACTATATTTTTATTCGTTTTTCTTATATTTTGTTTTCAAAGATGACAAGGGCAAAACGTATCTGGGAAGTCTAGTAACATTCACAAAGACTGATCTTTCAAAATTTGTTGACATTTGGTCAGCATTCAGGTCATATTTTAAATCAATATGATGGCACCGATATTCCGATAAGGTATCCCACGGGCCTTTGATTTTAGTTTTCTGTCAAAGAAAACTATTGTGCCGGCTTTGTCTGTCCGTCTGCACTTTTTTCTGTCCGCCCTCAGATCTTAAAAACTACTGAGGCCAGAGGGCTGCAAATTGGTATGTTGATCATCCACCCTCCAATCATCAAACATACCAAATTGCAGCCCTCTAGCCTCAGTAGTTTTTATTTTATTTAAGGTTAAAGTTAGCCATAATCGTGCGTCTGGCAACGATATAGGCCAGGCACCACCAGGCCGTGGTTAAAGTTTCATTGGCCGCGGCTTATACAGTATTATACCGAGACCACCAAAAGATAGATCTATTTTCGGTGGTCTTGATTATATGCTGTACAGGAAACTCGATTTTTTGCTTGTTTCTGTTTGGTTTTACTAATCCGGATAAAAGCTGAGAAAGTGGAAGCGATGTTCAACTGTTTTCTGAGTTGGAAAACTGGGAGGAAAGTTGTTCACATTTTTTTAATATAAGTTCTCCGTTTTTAAAATGTTGTTGTGCATTGTCACTACAAAATTTCTT
>NC_089779.1:13287332-13304832 GCF_040412425.1 Macrobrachium rosenbergii
CTCGTGAATAAGGATGTTGATGATAGGGACGGTAGAGTCTCGTGAATAAGGATGTTGATGATAGGGACGGTAGAGTCTCGTGAATAAGGATGTTGATGATAAGGACGGTAGAGTCTCGTGAATAAGGATGTTGATGATAAGGACGGTAGAGTCTCGTGAATAAGGCTGTTGATGATAAGGACGGTAGTCTCGTGAATAAGGCTGTTGATGATAAGGACGGTAGAGTCTCGTGAATAAGGATGTTGATGATAGGGACGGTAGAGTCTCGTGAATAAGGATGTTGATGATAAGGACGGTAGAGTCTCGTGAAGAGTCTCGTGAATCAAGGATGTTGATGATAGGGACGGTAGAGTCTCGTGAATAAGGCTGTTGATGATAAGGGACGGTAGAGTCTCGTGAATAAGGCTGTTGATGATAAGGACGGTAGAGTCTCGTGAATAAGGATGTTGATGATAAGGACGGTAGAGTCTCGTGAATAAGGATGTTGATGATAGGACGGTAGAGTCTCGTGAATAAGGATGTTGATGATAGGGACGGTAGAGTCTCGTGAATAAGGATGTTGATGATAAGGACGGTAGAGTCTCGTGAATAAGGATGTTGATGATAAGGACGGTAGAGTCTCGTGAATAAGGATGTTGATGATAGGGACGGTAGAGTCTCGTGAATAAGGATGTTGATGATAGGGACGGTAGAGTCTCGTGAATAAGGATGTTGATGATAGGGTTGGTAGAGTCTCGTGAATAAGGATGTTGATGATAGGGACGGTAGAGTCTCGTGAAAAAGGATGTTGATGATAGGGACGGTAGAGTCTCGTGAATAAGGATGTTGATGATAAGGACGGTAGAGTCTCGTGAATAAGGATGTTGATGATAGGGACGGTAGAGTCTCGTGAATAAGGATGTTGATGATAAGGACGGTAGAGTCTCGTGAATAAGGATGTTGATGATAAGGACGGTAGAGTCTCGTGAATAAGGATGTTGATGATAAGGACGGTAGAGTCTCGTGAATAAGGATGTTGATGATAGGGACGGTAGAGTCTAAGGATGTTGATGATAAGGACGGTAGAGTCTCGTGAATAAGGATGTTGTTGATAAGGACGATAGAGTCGTGATAATAAAAACAAGAGTAAAAAATTGCGACGAAGTTTCCTCGGCGCAGTCGAGTTTTCTGTACAGTGTATAATGCTGTATGAAACTTTCAGCCGGCGGCACATGAAACTCTCAGCCACGGCCCGGTGGTGGCCTGTGTTGTTGGCACCTATATCTGTGCCGGACGGACGGTCATGGCTAACTTTAACCTTAAATAAAATAAAAACTACTGAGGCTAGAGGGCTGCGATTTGGTATGTTTGATGATTGGAGGGTGGATGATCAACATACCAATCTGCAGCCCTCTAGCCTCAGTAGTTTTTAAGATCTGAGGGCGGACAGAAAAAAAGTGCGGACGGACAAACAATTAGCCATCTCAACAGTTTTCTTTTACAGAAAACTAACAGTGGTAGTAATTATAATGGAAATTCATATTATCATAAGAGTGGGTCTTATTACCATCTGCGTCGGTTGTGTCGTGAATAAGGATGTTGATGATGAAGACGATGAATTATAAGTCGAGGTATTCAAAACAGCGGTAGTATAAGTGGAGATTAAAGACGATAAGGGATAAGTCTTGACTGATATTGAAAATAGCGGTGGTATAAGTGGAAATTAAGGATATAGATGATAAGGACGATAAAGTGTAAGTCATGATATTATTATTATTATTATTATTATTATTATTATTATTATTATTATTATTATTATTATTATTCAGAAGATGAACCCTATTCATATGGAACAAGCCCACCAAGGAGCCACTGGCATGAAATTCAAGCTTCAAAGAATATTATTATTATTATTATTATTATTATTATTATTATTATTATTATTATTATTATTATTATTATTATTATTCAGAAGCTGAACCTATTCATATGGAACAAGCCCACCAAGGAGCCATTGACGTGAAATTCAAGCTTCCAAAGAATATTATTATTATTATTATAGTTATTATTATTATTATTATTATCGAGAAGATGAAGAACCCTATTCATATGGAACAAGCCCACCAAGGAGCCATTGACGTGAAATTCAAGCTTCCAAAGAATTTGGTGCTCATTAGCAAGTACAGAAAGAAGAGATCTCCCCCATTAAGAAGAAAAATATCAATTAATAAATAGATAGAAATGTATTGAAATGGAAGGCGAATAACATTAGGGCAGTCATGTATTGCATTATAGCGTGATATTAAAAATATTGATGGTATCAGTGAAAATTGAGGACACTGATGATAAGGACGATAAAGTATAAGTTATAACATTAAAAATAGCTGTTGTATTTCTAGCGGAAGTTCATATTCTCATAAGAGGGAATAATGAATGGGGAATATTTATTACATCTATGCCGGTCTGAAGTAAGAAGAGTTTCACATGTAGAGAAAAAATCGCGAAAGAAAAATTTGCTGAAACTTGAAAGAAAAAATTGAGGAAGAAAAAATAGACTACTGAAACTTGCATATAACGGGCATGGTGCAAATGACAGGGCCTCTGAATAATAATAATAATAATGATAATAATAATAATAATAATAATAATAATAATAATAATAATAATAATAAGAAGAAGAAGAAGAAGAAGAAGAAGAAGAAGAAGAAGAAATAATATTAATAATAATTTTGTTTTTTCCTAGAGTCTGAGTAGTCGTATTGTCTGCACTCAGTTAATAATAATAATAATAATAATAATAATAATAATAATAAATAATAATAATAATAATAATAATAACAACAATAATAACAATAATAATAATGCATTATTAGACTAATACAAAAACAATTATATAAAACTGAGAGTACATAACAGGGACACAAAACTCCCATCCAGAAAATCTATATAACATAAGGTCCCCCCAACGCGTTCTGTCCTTGTTCTACTTCCGACACTCAGAGAGAGATATATATATCCTGCCCTCCTCGGTGGTCCCACTCCTTCCAAGATCCATTTATCCTCTCCTGTCTCACCCGTCATAGTCGTCACGACTCGCTGCCTCTTGTTCTCCTAATCACTGTCGCTTTTCCGTCGCCTGATACTCTCTCTCTCTCTCTCTCTCTCTCTCTCTCTCTCTCTCTCTCTCTCTCTCTCTCTCTCTGTGACGATTATTGGCTTCTTGTTTCTCAAGATAAGTATTTTTTGTCCCTTTTCGGATGTGGTGCTTTATTGGTTGTGTTGTCTCTTTCTTTCGTTAGTTATGAAAACACTTTTTTTTTTATTTTTGGTTTGGTCATTCTGAGAGCCATTTAATTCGTATGTGGTTTTCGGCATTTCTATATTATCGTCGGTATTAGGTTTTTAGTGAGTGTATTTTTCGCCAATCTTTATCGATAATTTGATTCCTCTCATTAAACAAAGTCTCGGTACAGAAATATTTATATTGAACCCACACACATATACATACATACATTATATATATATATATATATATATATATATATATATATATATATATATATACAGAAATTAATTTCTGACTATGACTTGTGTGGCTTGGTTGGCAGTGGTCTTGTCTTTCAATTGAAAGACCTGGGTTCAAATCCTGATGTGAGTTACAAATTTATATATATGTTTATATATATATATATATATATATATATATATATATATATATATATATATATATATATATATATATATATATGAAGAAGGAAATATCCCAACAATAGAGTGGAAGAGCACTATATTTCAGGTACTGTCTCCACCTTACGAACAATAATGATTTTTGTGATACGCAGGAAAATTATTTTTACCAGGAGTTTCAAAATTCCAGGTAGTTAAGGGATAGAGAGTTCGTCAGGTTCCGGCGAAGAAGCCAAGAGGACGAGGAGAGGTCATCTTCTTTAAAATATGAACCTTGCAACAGATTCATGTTGTTTGTATTGCTTAGATCCGCGTCGAGTGTCTGACCTTCTGTAAACAAGATTCGGTACATCGTGTAATGAAAATCCACAATTGTATAGTAAACTGTATTGCTATGTAAATCAGTTTACTATATAGTTGTGGATTTTTATTACAGGAACTGTTTTTCACAAGATTGTGAATTTTTTAGCATTCGGTACATCCTAGTTTATGCTATGAAATTACCGTATGTTTTACCATTGCTGGTATCTTTACATTTTTTGTGGATGTATATATAATTATTACTCGTATTAGGCTTCAGTGAGACAGAGTGGCTCAGATTCCGGATTCCTGAATTTACAAAGTGCAGTACAAATTTTCAAAGACACACTAGATGTTTTTATATGAATCAAGTTTTGAAATTGAACTGGTGTGGCTGAGATCTAAATGCCTGTCTCTCCCAAGGGGATTTTTATTTTTCTGTAAAAGAAAACTATTGTACCGGCTTTGTCAGTCTGTCCCCACTTTATTCTGTCCGTACTTTTTCTGTCCGCCCACATATCTTAAAAACTACTGAGGCTAGAGGGCTGCAAATTGGTATGTTGACCTTCCACCCTCCAATCATCAAACGTACCAAACTGCAGCCCTCGAGCCTAAGTAGTTTTTTTTATTTTATTTAAGGTTAAAGTTAGCCATAATCGTGCTTCTGGCAAAGATATAGGATAGGCCACCACCGGGCGGTGGTTAAAGTTTCATGGGCCGCGGCTTATCAGCATGATACCGAGACCACCGAAAGGTAGATCTATCTTCGGCGGCTTTGATTGCAGGCTGTAGCGTCTGTCCAGAAAACTCGATTGCGTTGAAGAAACTTCGGCGCATTTTTTACTTGCTATTTTTATCGCTTTAGGGAACGAAAGAGAATCCGATTCGCCTGTAAACCGCCTTTTCAGTGACATGATCGAGCATTTCAAGGAGTGCGACATGTCTTACGTGGGCTCCACCTGAAAGAAGCTTTTTCCAAGATGAAAATGGAAAACCCTGGAACGGTTAAATGCTCACGCACAAATCTGCCATTTTTAAACATACAACTGACTCCGGCGTCTTTGATGACGGATGAGTCGTCTCAAAGGCCAGTCACTTGAAGCGGTTTCAAGTGACTGTCAGTTAAAAACTCCCTTTGTGGACAGCTTCTCCTGTGTATACTAATTAAAGCTATTAATCTCCATGGGAGATGGTACGTGAAATTTTATGCTGATCCGATTTCCCTCTCGTTTAATTTATGTATTAATTTCTTTCTTAAATGTATATATGCTTTTAGTCTAATGTTATATAAATGTATATATGTGTATTATAGACATATATGTATGTACATATATATATTATATATATACACATTCATATAATATTAGACTAAAAGCATTCTCACTTAGCTCTTCTTAATTAACGATATATATATATATATATATATATATATATATATATATATATATATTATATATATATATATAATATATATATATATATATATATATATATATATATATATATATATATATATATATATATATATATATATATATATATATATATATAGATATATATATATATATATATATATATATATATATATATATATATATATATATTTATGTATATATGGTTAATTAAGAAGTAGAGCTGGTGAGAATGCTCTGAAACCTCACCTAAGCATCAGCAAACTATGCCATTTTCGCAGACCCATTACACGATCACAGATTCTAAGAAGCGAAGTGTAGATTATTGAACAGATGAAAGTCATATTTTTTTCCGTAATTTCCCAGCGGTCAACTTAATACTCCCATGCTAGATGGCATCAAATTGCACAATGTATAGAACGATTTTTGGTACATTTGATTTTACTTATGATCGATAAATCGAAAAGCTTTAGCCACAATCTGAATGTGTCGAATAATTGAATGATGGAATAGCTTCATCGAACTTCGCTGCTCATGATGTGTGCGCAAGTTGATCTCCGTAGCGGGATCGAATTGTTGTCATTGTCTTTCTTCCAAACCAACGACCATCTTTTGAACTTTTTCAACTTTCTTATTTTCTGTATCTGTAATGACATTGCATTTTGACTCTAGGTAATAGCCACTATTAGGTGCCCCTCTATTTAGCAGATGCCTCTTGTAGAGGGGGAACGTAGTTATTAAAAAAGTTTTCTTGTGTTACACCTTTGATTAGGTGAGATATGAAAAGTGGCGGAGTTTGAAAACATATTAATTCTCAGGTCAGAACGCGTAATTAATTCTTTGTATCTGTACGTATTTCGTACGTCATGTTGAAAAAAAAGTTCTCTCTCTCTATTAGTATTAGAGACGGAATTTGCCAAGTATCAGGTAACAGTGTAAGTGTTTTATTTTTCCCCCTCTTACTGTTCATATACCGGGTAATTTGAAATGCGCTGTGTTCTGCCCTAAAATGGAAAACTGCAGTATATGCAAAATTTTCGAAATTGACATATGCCACCTACTGGGCTCGTGAAACACTGGTACACAAGTTACTGCAGTTTCAGAATGATTCTTCTATGCTTTCCACGGGTATTTAGGGGGTCCCATTTGCAGTATCTGCAAAATCAGTAGTAAGGCAAGGGAGTATCTACCATTTTTCTCAGTTTTGTATTTTTGCAGATACTGCAGTCTTCCATTTTAGGGCAGTATTAGAATGAATATTTTTTTCCCATATTTAGTGGATGCCTCTTGTTTACTATCTTACATACGCGCACATATATGAATGATAGTTTTCGTTGGTTTTGCATTTTACATCTTTATATTTACAAATGTCAGTGCACAAATAACCCATCGATTTCGAATTCACTTTACGATGGAAATAATTTACCTCCAGAGAGATTAATATATATATCAATATATATATATATATATGCATGTATGTATATATATTTTGTATGTATGTGTATATGTATATATACATATATATATATATATATATATATATATATATATATATATGTGTGTATATATGTATATATATATGCACTTAATCCTAACCACGATTCATCTTCAAGCCTTTATAGGTTGGTACACGTGTGACTGTGACTTAATACACTCATCCTCTGAGACATTTATGGCCTGTGTATATACATATATATATATATATATATATATATATATATATATATATATATATATATATATTATACAGTATATATAATGTATGTATGTATGTATATATAAACACATGATCCGTATATTTTCTCTGTGACAAGTATTCACATCCACATAGCTATACCTCATCTTACAATATCAAATGATCTATAAGGACAAATGGATGTTTGCAGAACCATGCAGCAGAGTCTTTGAAGTTATCCGAGTTATTTGTAAAGCGACGGAAAAGGGGAATGTGTAACTCAAAGAGAAAGGAAGATTTCAAAGACGCCATTAATATACAGAAGCCTTGCATTTTCTAACCGAGGACGATCTCAAAGGCCGAACCATTCTTTGCAAAAAGCCACTTCCCAGCGCAAACAGTCACCCTGAGTGAAATCTAGATGAATTTGGAATATGTACACATACTTTTGACTCTCTCGGGTCGAGATGTGCCCTCTTGATGGTTCTGTTGTTTACACAGATTCTGAAAACCAAACAATTCAAGCATCAGAGAAGATACACATCATCTCAAGATGTTTGCTCCTTCGCTCAAACTTGATAACTCTTCTAACGTTGTTACTTATGTAAGTGGTATAGTGGATGAGTATTCACTTATTGGCCTCAGAGTTACATCAGTGGAGTATAATCTGCCCTAAAATGGAAGGCTGCAGTATCTGCAAAAATGCAAAACTGAGAAAAATGGTAGATACTCCCTTGCCCTATCACTGATTTTGCAGATACTGCAAATGGGACCCCCGAAATACCCGTGGAAAACATTGAAGAATCATTCTGAAACTGAAGTAACTTGTGTATTAGTGTTTCACGAGCCCAATAGGTGGCATACTTCAATTTCGAAAATTCTGCAGATACTGCAGTTTTCCATTTTCGGGAAGTATTGTTAAATGGATATTAACGGAAAGGTCACTGACCGTAGGTTGTGCATTGTATGTTCCCTTGACAAACAGATTTTTGTGAATATTAATTAATTTTTTTTATATATAACGTTTGATTTTCGTTTATTTCGGTCCTTGAAACGAAGGATTGTGGAGCCTGTGACCTCCGCGCGAGGACCTCAGGGATTTAGAGGAAAAGGTGACACGTTCACCATTTTGAAAAGCAGCTTCGTCTCGGGTGAATTCGCTTTTAATGTGTTCTCCCCGATGAGGCCAGTGGCACTCAGAGCCATTCCAGTCGCCAAGGATCAAAGGGAAACTCCATGATAGTTTTCAGATGAGGACTTATGAAAGCACAAGCACTCTCTATTTATGTGGTAGATGTAAACTAGATGAAAGAAAATGTGTGATTGACAAAAAATTTTGATTTTATGCCGACAAAAGTAAAAAAAAAAATATTTAAACTTCAGGGGCTTGGGACAATACTTTCTATTACATATCAGCTAAAGACTAATTAAAACCATCATAACATTTGCGTCGAAATGCCAGGAGGCCTATTGTGAGGCGGGACCCCCCCCCCCACGCCCCTCACCCTTCCCTCAAGCACTGTGGTACGTGATACGCCTGCGCTATATTTTCGTCACTTGCTGTTTTTGTTCTCAATTGAAGTGAAACTCTTGGAACTAATAATTAGTGAGAGATTGGTTTTACTGTCTTCACCTATCTATCTATTTATATATATTGATCTGTATCTATCTATCTATCTATCTATCTATCTATCTATCTGTTTCAGATATTGAGATCGTGCTGATAGGACTGGAAACTTTTGTGCTCCTATCCAGACCAGACCTGAAGGTAGTAAGAAAACTATGGGACAGAGAACAACCTAATCCCCAAATAACCAATGGATCCCTCACTCGAAATATAAAACGTATTTGAAATTTTGGAAAACGGAAACAGAGAGGGAATTCCAAAGCTTGAAAATCGAGGAAAACGGTGTGAAACCTGAGAGTCTTCAACCGCCCCTGTGATGGGGAACACTAGTGACTCTGGGGGACCAAAGAAACTGAGAACCAACGTAGTTTATACATTTATGTGTCCGGAAGAGACTTGGAAGCCCCTCCATAAAAGCTTCTTGGATTATCCACTCAGGAAATAATTATGAGAGAATCATAATTCGCCCCTGTATTGACGAAATGGACCATCCCTATTTTTTTTTTTTTTAAGTTTTTGAGTTTTCCAGCCATAGTGTCAAAATTTCAGTTGTCTGCGTTCTCACATTTTCCAACCAAATTTCCTCAAAAGACGTGTTTATTAGAAGCTCTGAATGATATCAAAATCTTTGAAGCCTATTTTCTCAGAATGCGGAAGAAATGTCTTGTGCCAGTTCGTCAAACTAGGGACGAATTGATGTGGCAGCGAGCGTCTCCCTGCGAAAGCTTATATTAAATCTACAGGTATCATCTGAGCACGTTCTCCCCTCCAGCAGAAGGCATAGACCAGCGAGACGAGATAATATCACCGAGGATGACGTCCACGCAACAATTAGGGTCCCAAGACCACGCCCTATGAATCCCCTACACCAGCAGGAAGAACAAACTTAGACCAAAATTGCAGGGGAACCAATACTTCCCTAAAATGGAAAATTGCAGTATCTGCAAAATTTTCGAAATTGAGATATGCTGCCACCTATTGGGCTCGGGAAACACTAGCACACAAGTTACTGCAGTTTCAGACTGATTCTTCAGTGCTGTACACGAGTATTTAGTGGGTCCCATTTGCAGTATCTGCAAAATCAGTAGTGGGGCAAGGGAGTATCTACCATTTGTCTCAGTTTTGTATTTTTGCGGATACTGCAGTCTTCCATTTTAGGGCAGAATAATCATCTATCATCTTTCCCAGCAATATACTGCACGACAATGTTGGTGCCCTTAGTATTATTGGTTACGTTAGATCTCCCGATCTGATTCGACCATGACATTTTTAATGTTTTTCTCTGATGAAGGCGATGAAATGATGACAGAAACAGCTTTCGTTTGGAGAAAGGTAATAGAACCAATTTCTAACAGCTTTCTTCTCTTCGTTAAGACTTTAAAGAGGAGAGTATAGGAAGTGTCGAAAAATAATGGGTCATTATAACACCACGTTCTTAAACATACTTATTTCATTTTCAAGTTTGATCTTACTTCTTACAGTTTTATTGAATGCTGATGCACATGTGGAGTATATACATATATGTGTGTATATATATGTATATATGTATATATATATATATATATATATATACACAGAGATATATAGGTTATATATATGTGTGTGACTATTATTTCATAAATATTTGCATAATATTTAGTGTCGAGAACCATATTTACAGACTAAACATAAATATAGTTCATTTTAACCCTGGCGATGTTATTCCATAAAGACGCCATCAGGAATTAGCAAAGATATTGAGGGTATTCTTCAAGGGGAGCTTACGTCATTTCCTCCTGACTGATCAGCACAATCAGTCGACAACACAACTCAGTCGAATGTAACCCTTGGAAAATGATCCTCTGAAAAAGCTGAATTAAAAAAAACCTGTAATTTCATCTCATTAAATATTACTCGTTGTTAGCAGTCGGTCTTCCATCAGAGAGGTGACAAGTTTAGGCGTCAATTTTAGCCTCAGTTTAAGTGCCTTTGTGCTTGCTTTGTGCTTGATCTGCTACTCATGTGATGTATTTATGCCGAGCATTTTTGTAAGGGTGGGCGAAGGTAGTAGCTTCAGTTTTCCGTAACGAGATTTCCTAATTTACCGGTCATCTTGAAATTAATTTTTTCCCAAAAATGAATTTAATTGATTCATTATATCGTCAGTTCCCGGAAGATGTAATGACTGAAAAGTCAGGTTATGTATTTTGTTCCACAAATGATATATTACTTAAGGGTCTTTACAGCGTCCCTTCGGCCCCTAGCTGCAACCTCTCTCATTCCTTTTACTGCACCTCCGTTCATATTCTCTGACTTTCCACCCTCTCAAACAATTGGTTCAAAGTATAATTGCGAGGTTTTCCTTCTGTTACACCTTTCAGACCATATTGTCAATTTTCCGTTCAGAGCTGAATGACCTCATAGGTCCCTGCGCTTGGCCTTTGCCTTAAGTTGTTTATTCTATTCTGTTCTTTTAACTTCTTTAAGTGTACAATCAGCTCATTGAATCAGCGATGGCTGTTAAGGCAGTTTGAACCTGTCAGGTGAGTCCCTGAGTGCTTTGGTTTTATTCCTGCGTATTTCTTCCTGCTTTATTGACCGATCAGACGAGGTGAATTAAGAGAGATTTTAATTGGTAAGGCAGTCCCCAGTCGGTGGATAATTGAGAGAAAAGATTATTGGTTTGATATTGGCCAGGGACTGTTTTTGATGAAACTGAAATTCGTAAATTGATCTGTTCTCTCCTCTCTGGAGTTAGTTTGATTGTTACACGTCACACTGTGGATGTTTTTAAAGCGATATATTTGCTGCATGAAGCCTTTTTATTTATTCATATACTCATTTATCTATTTATTTCACTCCCTGTGATTGCACATAGATTTCAGTCCAATAGAAGAAATAACGAACGCTGAAACTTGAAACGTTTTCCTGTTGCTGAGGTATTGCAAGCACAAATAGTATGTGCTTGCGAAGAAGGTATTCCTGTCTCGTTGTCCAGAGTGGATAGATCTTATTCACGATCGTTCAGGGGAAAGTATGTTTATTTAAGTTCTCTTTCTTGGAACTCTTCAACTTCTGTGTTAATTCCATCAATGACAATTAGATTTTCTTCATGACGACACATTTTATTATTTGTGAATGAAATGTAGTTATTAGTTACACTCAGGTTACACTCATTTGTCCTCTCTCTCTCTCTCTCTCTCTCATACAAATACAAATACACACACTATATATATATATATATATATATATATATATATATATATATATATATATATATATATATATATATAAAGCTCATAGACGCCACGAGTGCACCTTTGTAAAGAACGCTGAACTTAATGTAGACTTTGCACACTGTGACAAGTTCTGTTTTACGCCCGTCGAGTTTTGGCTGCGACTGGAGTAATGAAAAAACACAGTTTGTCCCAACTTCTCCAAGATAGTTTCCGTAACATGGAGCTGACTTATCGAAACTGCTACAGGTAAAGTTTGATTTTATTTTACGTCCTTGACGGCAGGAAACTGAAACTCTAATGTATTTCCTTTTTGTATTTTCTAGTCGACGTAAATCGACGTCCCATATTAAAAAGTTCCTTCTGTCACCCCCCGACGTAACTTCATGCAGTAAATAGTCACAAGCGCTTGTCCCCTGTAGGGTGGGGGAGGGGGGGTTAGTGCCGTCAGTGCACCTCATGCAGTGCACTGTAGGGTTTACATAAGGCTCTTTGCAACTTTCCTTCGGTCCCTAGTTGCAACCCTTTTCATTCCTTTTGCTGTACCTCCGTTCATATTCTCTTTGTTTCATCCTACTTTTCACCCTCTACTAAAAATTGTTTCATCGTGCAGCTGCGAGGTTTTCCTCCTGTTACGCCTGTAATACCTTTCTGCTCTCAATGTCCCTTTCAGCGCTGAATGACCTCATGGGTCCCAACGCTTGGCCTTTGGCCTAAATTCTCTGTTCTGTATTCCAGCAAGCGCATGTCTTTTGTTTCAGGAATTCGACGCCGTAAACAGTGACAGGCAATATTGTCCATTTGTTTTTTTGGAATTCGATGCTGTAAGCTATTACAGCCAAATTGCTTTATTTTTATATCAAAGTTAGGAAACAAGTTTCACGATAGAGAACAGAGTATTTATTCCGTTAATGCACACGGAGAGTCATTTCTGTCAATATTTATGTAATAAACTTGTAAAGGAAAATTTTGGTTCGGCTCCAAACAGTGCTCCATTGTATTTCTCTTCCTTTTGAACTTCAAAGGATTTGATTCATAAACAATTTACTGAAATAAATTTTCATTAGCGCTTTTGAGATATAATTTCGTTTAATGTGACATGCTTGTTAATTTTTAATTATCGCCTTGCAAATGGCTATACGGCTCTCTCTCTCTCTCTCTCTCTCTCTCTCTCTCTCTCTCTCTCTCTCTCTCTCTCTCTCTCTCTCTCTCCAACAATAATCTGAATGTCAGTGTTCTGTGTGCTTGCCTTGCAAGCATGTATCGTCGTAATGAAAATTGGTCATTATTTAGTTCGTATAATGAATTTTAGAGAATGTTACCTGGCTATTAATAGATTTTATTACATTTTAGTTTTCAGTTTATTCATAAGAAAGCTTTGGCATTTCGATTATTATTTGTAAGAACGAGTAATTCATCATGCTAAATCTGACGGCGGTGATGAACATTGGTTTGTGTTGTTAGTTTACAGATTCGAATAAGATAAACCATGTTAGGCATTTATCTTATTTTCAGTATTTGTATACCTCTGTTGTGAATGCTTTTGTTTATGTTGTGAAATATTGATTATTTATGATTTGTGTACGGACTTTTTTTTTTTTGCATATACCTGTATTTGTTGAACCTCAACTTTTTAATTTGCTTTCGACAAAGAGGTAAAAAGTATCATAGCTTGAGAAATGCCATTAATATTTACAGTCATATTTTAATTTTATTTTACTTTTCCATATGTTGGTAAAGTTACCAACGTCTTATTTAATCTTGCCACCATTGCAGTGACCGAAAATAATGTGGGTTTTGTACCTTTCTAGATTTACAAAGTTAGCTGCGTGTGAAATATAATGACAAATCCTTTATTCAGTCTCCAGAAAAAAACACTTATTACTTGAAATTGAAAAGTAGGTCAAGGTAATATAACTTTAGTTCAAATATTATAGAGCCAGCCATGGAAGAGAAAATAATAATTTTGAGGTTGTGAACACTCCAACTAAGAAGTAAGACTTATTTTTGTTTTTTACGCATCAAAAACAGATTTCCAGCTATACTCCTGATTTATTTGTAACAAAATTCATGGTTTATTGGTAATCTTTCAGATGCGTTCTCATGATAACGAAGATGATATACTTGACAAAAATTGCGGTATTTCCTTAATTAGGGTGAAGCTAGAGGTACTGTGTGCAATAAATTGGTAATTATTTCCAGCACTGAGTCACTAATGATTACATCCCCCGTAGGGGAGTAGTGCTGTCAGTGCACCTCACGCGGCGCACTGTAGGCATTACTTAAGGTTCTTTGCAGCGTCCCCTCGGCCCCTAGCTGCAACCCCTTTCATTCCTTTTACTGTACCTCCGTTCATAATCTCTTTCTTCCATCTTGCTGTCCACCTTTTCCTAACAATTGATTCATAGTGCAGCTGCCAGGTTTTCCTCCTGTTACACCTTTCAAACCTTTCTACTCTCAATGTCCGTTTCAGCGCTGAATGACCTCATAGCTCCCATCGCTTGGCCTTTGGCCTAAATTCTATATTCCTCCCTTCCTAATGATTACATCGTGCTAAAGTCTGCAGTAAACAGACAGATTTTGGCGACATTTTGTTACGTATGATTAGACTTGAGCTAAAGAGCGAAGTCATTGTTTTTTGAAATCTGACGCCAACTCAAAACGCTTAGCTGATTACAACCAAGTCATTCGTGAACAGCTAATTAGTTGTATTTATGCGTTTGTCGAATGAAATTAATTTTTTTGACATTTTTTCTATCTTGCCTTTTTTTCGTAAGTTTTGCCCTTTTAGCCTTATCCCATATGAACTGTTGTTAATTCGGATAATAATAATAATAATAATAATAATAATAATAATAATAATAATAATTGTAGTAGTAGTAGTAGCAGTAGTAAATGGAATGAAAGCTACAAAATAATAACATGAAAAGCTACCGGATGACGGTGATAACAGAATAATAATAATAATAATAATAATAATAATAATAATAATATCAGGATTCTTGCAATGGACAAAAAATCCACAACCACGTATGAGTACAAATATATTTAAAAATATGTCTGAACGGTGAGCTTTCGGGAATCTGTTCAGTACGTAATTGTGGACTTGTTTATCCGATAACAATAATAATAATAACAATAATAATAATAATAAATATTATTATTATTATTATTATTTATTATTATTATTATTATTATTATTATTATTATTATTATAGTAATAATAATAAATAGCCAGAAAGCTACAAAATAATAATAACAGTGACAGAATCATGAACAACTGCGAAATGACGCTGATAACAGCGTGACACATTCGTAACTTCTCGTAGCTTTAATCACGAGCACGTCGAGATATGACACAAGGAAAACAGTTGTTTCGGAGAAAAGATTCCCAAGTTGAGGGGGAGATAGAAGACGCCTAAGGGGAACGCGACTTCCAAGGGAGAAAAGTTATCTCCTCGCGGGATCTCAGACTTGCTTCTGATACTGAGACAGTTGTATCTCTTCGGTTTCGGTACGATGGAGCAGTAATTATGTAATTTACTGTTTATTTGCATGCATATTATTCATAAACACACATACATTGTATAATATATGTATACATATATATATATATGTATATGTACATAATATATAATATATATATATATATATATATATATATATATATATATATATATATATATATATATATATATATATATATAATGTGTTTTTTCATGCCTAAGGTCTATGCTTAATTTTTCCACCATACCCGTTTAACTATTAAAAGCTTATCACTTTCAAGTAATAACAGATATTCGTACATTTATATTTACTAATGATGTTGGTTGGTCGTGAGAGATAATTATTTCTAGGTGTCTGTTGCAGATTCCCTGTAATTAGTAATACGTTACAGTAATTATTCGTCTGTAACGAGTATGTGCCATTGTACAATATAGCAGCATCGATCCGTAGGTTTGTGGAGGTAGATGTGTCGGACCCTACTGCATAAAAAATGATTTCTTTTACAAACGGGTTTTTTTACTTTGTAAAAGACGAAGTTGCCCTGTGACATTTTCTTCAGAAACTTTTTTGTTCCCTTGTCCATTTACAGAATGAATCGAGTCTTCATCAGTCCCAGATTCGTTGTATTTAGATAATAAAGATTCTGATTTTTGACCAGAATGCCCAAGAAGAAAAATAAGGCGCATTAAAATACTTCTGTGATGATTCCAAAGATTTCGGTAATAAATAATGATTGGTATAATCACGCGAAGATTTGCTTGACTTAATCGTAGACTTAGTCCCGGAATCTTGCCAGATTGGTTTATTTTGCAGTGAAACGTGTATTTTCTTAAAACCATGTAAAACTTTTTTAAATATCGCTGGTATACTTCTTAGGTTATCTGTCATCTTGAAATTAGCTCTTCTAAAATAGTAGATTTATCATAACACGAATATTATTGTGACAGGATCTCTCAAACGTAAATGATAATTTTGTTGACAGTGAATTGATAGTTTTTTTTTTTTTTTTGCATTTAGGCCTACAATATGCTTAGTCATCATGAGCCAACTCCGAGGCATTGTCGAGGCCGATTTGGGTGGAAATAACTTGAAGCATCTAAGATTTAAAGTGAATTATTGTTTAATGTTGTAAGGATAAAGGAAATCCAGTAATATTTTTCGTGATGATAAATGCCTTAGCGCTAAAAGGAATAAAGATCAGTATGCCAAGCAAGTTTGTATATTGCAACCCTTTATTCTTCGACGTTTTCCTTGATTTTCTCAGGATCATCGCACCGTTGTCATTATACGGAAGGGTGACCTCCCACTCTGTTTACCGCAGTTTCAGAGATGTTTTATTCAAGCCGTCGTTAAGGTAAGGAGGGATCTTATCCCCATTTTCTTTAGGTAGAATCTCGGCTTTATTTTTATGTTTTGTTTTCTGTGGTGCCACCTTTAGCAGTAAGTATCCCTTAGGGGGGGATAGTGCCGTCAGTGCACCTCATGCGGTGCACCGTAGGCATTACTTAAGGTTCTCTGCAGCGTGCCCTCGGCCCCTAACTGCAACCCCTTTCGTTCCTTTTACTGTACCTCCTTTCATATTCTCTTTCTTCCAACTTACTTTCCACCTTCTCCTAACAATTGATTCATAGAGCAACTGCGAGTTTTTCCTCCTGTTACGCCTTTGAAACTTTCACTGTCAGTTTCCGTTTCAGCGCTGAATGACCTCATAGGTCCCAGTGCTTGGCCTTTGGCCTAAATTCTATATTCAGTTCAGTTCAGTTCAGTTAGCAGTAAGTAATACCAGCTATTCATTGTAAAGTATGTAGATCTCAGACTGACGTATAAGGTTCCCTTGACGCTGGGATCGGTGTTAAAATTTAAGGAGTCACTCCCTCTCCTAATGCGCTCATCTGTAATTTACATGTTTGTGAATGTGAGATGTAATATTTTAAACACATGTTTGTGAATGTGAGATGTAATATTTTAAATTACATGGGGTTCACAAAAGGATTATTGAAGGTTCTCAGAGATTCTCATTTTGGAGTCACATGGAACTCGATGTACTTTGCATAAAGTGAAGATTTTTCAATTTTCAGAGAACCTACATCGTGCAAAA